>NC_052500.1:45398104-45487086 GCF_016617805.1 Bactrocera tryoni | reverse complement strand
GAAACTTTTGCGTATGAGCTGATTTAAGGAAAAAGTGAGTTTTACAGTTCTCTGGTATGTATATTGTTTTTGTATACTTTGTTCGCGATCAGCTTATGTGTCACATGTGCATTGCACTAAGAATTTGGTACACAACTTATATTTTAGTATGTATTTATTTTCATCCCGGACGATGTGGAGCAAGAAGATGTTTTTAGGAAAAAAATACGTAAACGCATACACATTGTCGGCCCGACATAGGGGAAAGAGCAATGTTTGGAATATATTATCTGAAATTATTAAAGAGGATGGCACTGTTGGGAGATGGATTTATATACTGCTGTAATGCTGTAACAATATTTTTGAAAATATTTTGCCAAAAAAATTCTTCAAATTCTAAACAGACATATGTGGTCTTGCAAATCGCTTAAGGATACGGCGCTTTTATTCAAGCACAGTGAGTTCCATTCATATGCGTTGAGTTTGCCTTTTTCATACCCATTGAGTTTGCTCATGGGCGATTAGTAGAGCTGTTTCCAGCACGATCGTGAATAAACTCAGCAAGCAAACGAATTTACCGCAATTGAGCTGAATTTAGCTCAGTAGCGAAAACATTCACGAATGCCATTTTGAGCGCTTGAGCCGAATGGGCTGATAGTTCGGGTATTGATCGTGCATGAACATTTTTGCGCTCAACGGAAGCCGTTCTCTGATCTATATTGCTCTTTTCATTCACCGTCGAACTGTCATCGTAACCGGTTGCTTTTCGCTCTGTGCTTATTGAGTTTGTTAAAACGGTATAACGGTTTGTTCTGCGTTTATATTACGCTCGTGCTTTGTTTGTGAATTAATTTTTTATCGTTTTATATCTTTTCAATCACTTAATTTCTTAATTTGTTAAACTAAAATTCGCGTTTACTATGGCCCCTGGGGCCACCAAATTAGGGGATAATAGGTTTTCCCTATTATCTCCAATAATGAAAAAGAAAAGAAAAAAACCAAATCCGATCCCGTTAGACCAATTTCCAGAATTACCAGTCTCAAACACGGATGATCCAAAATTTTTGGTCATGTCATCGCTGGACGACAACAAGCCACTTAATTCGTCATCATGCTTCGCTACGTATAAAGGTATTCAAGCAATCAGTAAGGAAGTAAGTAAAGTTACTGAGCTACGTGATGGTAGCCTACTGCTCTTTGTAAATAACAACAAAACAGCTAGCAAATTTCTTTCTGCAAAAATTTTACCTGGCGGAGGTCATATCAATGTCAAGCTTCATAATACTTTGAATACGGTTAAAGGCACCATATACGCCCCATTCCTGAATAACTTATCAGAAGAAGATATTGTTGATGGTCTTAAGGAGCAGGGTGTTTCTGCTGTACATAAGTTTTCACGAATTGCTGACGGCTCCCGTAATCCTACGGGTGTAGTTTTATTAACTTTTGATAAATACAAACTTCCTGAAAGAATTGATGTTGCCTGGAGGAACCTCACTGTCCGTCCTGTATTAATTCCTAATCCCAAGTGCCAGTTGTAAGCAATGTCAATTAATTAGCCACACAGCAAAATACTGCCGTAATTCACCTTCTTGTGTCTCATGCAACCTCCCTTCCGATCATACCCCACCTACTGAATGTAAGAGAATAATGTGTGCAAATTGCTCGGGCGACCACCCGGCATCATCTAATACTTGCCCTAAATATCAACAATCCAAAGAAATATTAAAAATTAAAACTATTTATAAATGTAGTATGCGTGAAGCTGTTACCAAGTATAAAATTCAATTTTCTCATACAACTTCTAATGCAAACTCTTTTGCCTCTATAGCTAAAATTTCTAACAATACTAATCAAATCAATAATGAAACAACACCTAATAACAAATCCAACAATCCTACCAAAACTAATCTAACAACAACTACAGACATCAATTCATCTAAACAATCCCTTCCAACCCATCCTACCTCCTCTTCTGTCACTTCTCCTTCCCCTCTCTTTTCCCCTTTATCCATCTCTGACTCTCCTCTCAATATCCTTTCCTCCTGTCCTATCACACCCTCCCCCACCCTCTCCTGCTCGCAAGATCCTCTTGCATTACCCAATTTTCCTTCTTACAATGAAGACATTTAGTTTAAATAAAATATTCGTAGCTTAACTTTTTTCTTTTATAAGTTTACATATGATATGATTACACTTCTTCAATGGAACATTAACGGTTATGTTAATAATTATATTAACTTAGAGTTACTTATGGGATCGTACAATCCATCTATTATCCTGTTGAATGAAACTCACCTATCTTATAATGCCTCAGCTTTTACCCCTAGGGCTTATGTGGGATATTTTATTAATCTCCCACATAACACCACCAACAAGCAGGGAGTTGCCATCCTAGTTAAAAGAAATCTACCTCACGTATTACTTCCCATACCCCTTTCAATTTTTTCTTCTGTAGCTATTGAGATCCTCGCCCCCTATAAAATTTCAATCATCTGTGCTTATTCCCCTCCTGATCAATCATTTTCTACTACTGAATTTTTAAATCTTATTCCTTCCGGTTCAAATCCTTTTATCTTGTGTGGTGACTTCAATGCTTGGAGTCCCCTTTGGGGCTCTGCTTCGGCTAACTCCAAGGGACGTAGCATTGAGGATGCCTTACTAAGATCCAACTGCATTGTTTTAAATGATGGTTCCCCCACCCATTTTTCCACTCACTCTACCTTCACTAATATTGATCTTTCCATATGTTCTGCCTCCCTCTCCTCAAAAATATCCTGGTGTTGTGCTGATGATCTCCATGGCAGTGATCATTTTCCCATCCTTTCCAAAATATCTACTTCTCAAACCCTCATTCATTTTTTAAGCCCAGGATTCGGTTTAAAAACTGATTCGGCTGATTGGGATAGGTTTGAAGAAGCCTGTTTTTCGCATTCACGTTATTTCCCCATTTCTTCCAATATAAATCAAGAGGCTTCTAGAATCCAAAAAATTATACGTTCTGCTTCTAACTATTCTTTTCCCCTTTCTTCTTCTAAACCAGTCAAGCTTGTTCCTCTTGCGGAATAATGAGCTTTCTGCACTAAGAAATCTGAAACAGATCGCATGGCATCAATTTAAACGTTTACGTTCTAGTGCAAACTTAATAGCTTACAAAAAATCCAATGCACTTTTTCGCCATAAAGCTAAGGCTGCTAAGGTTCATTGTTTCCAAGAATTTACGAATAATATCACTTCTTCCTCGGATTC
Organism: Bactrocera tryoni; assembly: GCF_016617805.1. Classification (NCBI taxonomy): domain Eukaryota; kingdom Metazoa; phylum Arthropoda; class Insecta; order Diptera; family Tephritidae; genus Bactrocera; species Bactrocera tryoni. The sequence goes on along the minus strand of NC_052500.1, from coordinate 45,483,858 downwards.
TAGAAAAGTCTGGACTGATATGAAAAGACTGGCTGGTTTATCACCTTCTTCTCCTATCACTTATTTAAATACTCCTCGGGGCACTCTACTATATCCCAAAGATATAGCCTTAGAGTTTGCCACCCACTTTTCCAATATTTCTTTGGACTCCAATTTCTCTTCTGATTTTTCCTCTAGTAAACTTTCTTCTCTTTGCTCTCCTTACCTTCCTCCTTCCACCTTATCTCAATCAGCTGAATATTTAGATGCCGATATATCTGAACTTGATTTTAATTTAGCCCTCTCGTCAGTCAAGGGCAAAACTCCTGGCATTGATAAAATCTCTTACCTTATCATCAAGCACCTTCCTCCATTCCTTATATCCCGTCTAGTCAAACTTTTACAATAGTATTTTTCTCAGTGGCAACTACCCTGTTCCTCTGGAAGACTAGCGCGATTATTCCTATTTTAAAACCTGGTAAAACCTCCTGGTGTGGTCAGCAGTTATCGTCCCATTTCCTTCTTTTCCTTGCCTTGGTAAATTGATTGAAAAGATTATTGCTACGTTAGACTCGCCTGGTATGCTCAATCTAATAATCTCATTTCTGCACAACCAAGTTGGTGTTCAAGAGGGGCAGGGTACGTTGGATGCTCTCCCTGCACCTTGATCACTTTATCTCTGATACTCTGTCCCACAAAAATCATGTTTCTATTCTTTCTTTAGATTTCCTAAAAGCATTTGACAGGATTGGGATTCATGTAGTGTTAAGACAGCTTAGTAGGTGGAGAGTGGGTTCTCGTATTTTTAACTTTGTCAAATCTTTCCTATCCAACCGTAAATTAAGTGTTATCATATCCAATGTTTCATCCTCTGTTCTGCACCATTAGATAATGGTACCTCACAAGGGTCACCGCTCTCGGTGATCCTATTTACTATTGCATTTGATGAAATCAGTACCATTCTATCAGATTTTGTTATTTATCCGGCATCAGATTTATAAAGCTGATGATTTAATTTTATTCTCAAAAACTCTCAAATTTGGACTTCCCCAGTAACAATTACCATTTTCTCTGAAATTTTATTGCGTCTTTCCTCGTTGGTCCCTCTACTTCAGGCACATCAATATCTTTTCCTAAATCGAAACTTTTTCATATTTGTAAAAAACATCAATGTACTATCCCAACGCTCACATTTGATAATACAAACATTTTGTGTACAGATAGTATTAAGTTCCTTGGTATTGTATTAGACTCTAAGTATACATTTAAGAAACATTGTCAGTATATAAGAAAAAGACTTTTTGTTAATTTAAATATTATTAAATACCTCTCATGTAAGCGCTCACTCATCGGCTCGGCTTTACTGGTCAACGTCACTAAAGCCCTCATCTCATCTGTAATTAATTATGGCTTGGAAATTTATGGACATCATTCTAAGAATCATCTAAAGATGCTTGCTGCGCCCTATCATTCTTCAATTCGTTGTTCTCTTCGAGTGTTTCAACATCGCCAATTAAAACATAATGACGGAAGCTGGCCCTACCACCTTCTCTAAAAGATGCAGTGGAAGATAGCTTAAATAAAGCTTTATTCAAAACTCCATGCTCAGCAAGCACTTTACTATAAAAAGGATCTCAATCATCACTTTGCAGAAAAGAGGTCTCTAAAATACCGTTCTTCTATTTTAAAAAGTGCTTTGTTTGCTAAAAACCAATGAGTTGCCGCTTGAAGTAATTTTCTTGCTTTGCAGTAAATATATTTTCCTGCATCAGCAGTAAATGAATCTTCTTTCATTAGGTGATCTTACTTTTCTTCGCAGTCAGGATGATGGCTCCAAATCGTCGCCCACATCTTTTGCTGTAGCTGATGATAATCAACAAAGAATAACGTATGGTTTATTATTTCATTTTGCACAATTTTACCGCTGGAAAGCTACTGGGTATTCTCAAAGCTGTCCAGTATGCTAACAAAACCTTGGTAAATTAATCATCTCGTAGCCAGATAGTCTCGTCGTAGTTTTCAAGCTTTAAAACCGCAGCTAACTACACGATGACATCATTGAAGTTGGCATTAGATTGCTGTTGTTTTCGTTATGCACATAGACTAAAAATAATGTGGATACCGGTGTCACTCTCGAATCATTGGAAATACTTATGACCTCGTGACTCAGAGTGCGCATCCACTCCAACTACTACATCTGTCTTGTTTGTTAAGAGTGATATAAAACGCAGCTTATTATTCAACAAAGATCCGTTTCAAATTGGTGCTTCGATTGGATGAATTACAAGTTATCAACACTAGCTTCAGAATAAATAATCGTATCAAATCAGCTCTTTCAACAATCGCTTTCATCATCTACTCATATCGCTCCATATATCAGACTTCGCATTAAGCCACTCCATTATCACACACGCTCACATACTAAATGGCACCAGATCAACCAATGCCCATTTGTAGTTCAGATTCGTATCTGTTGCATCTTCTGCATTGTATCCCAGCACTTCAAAGACATAAACCATCAGACGTCAATAATACCTGATCCGGTAATTTTATTGATGTGATTCTTCAATAGGGCCCACAACTTTTCGAAATCTACAGTTTAACATGAACAGTCGGTTTAGCCTCTTCGATGCATATAACATGCCGCGCCAAGCCTGTATAACACCGTATTGCCAGTGCAAGCTATTTTATGTAACAAAATATAATAATTGTAACAATATGACATTGTGATTATCAGTATGAATGAAAATACCATTGCTCTTTAAGTATTTTATTTATTATCTGAGCTCTCTAGCGATAAAAATAACAATCTATATACATATATAAAACAAAGTCGTGTTGGTTACACTATTTATAACTCAAGAATGGCTGAAACATAAAATACTTTTTATCTTTTTTTGTTAAAAGTCAATACAATTCTTAAATTATATTTCAAATCATAAGCATGTGTTTAAAATTCAAGTAAGAATAATTTGAAAATTTTATTACTTTAAAAAAGAAAGAAAAAAGTAAAAAAAATAACAACACAGAGTTAATGCCGGAGAATACTAATTTTTTATGCATGCATACTTAGAATATGGGTTATACTGATTATTACCCAACAGTTTTCTGTCGTCAAGGTATTGCGGCTACGCGACATATAACATAAAATAATAGCGGATTAAGTGCAGTGTTGATAAAAAGATCTATTATAATTTGAGATATACAGAAATATTTTCGAAGCATTACGCAGAGCAGTGCAATATTTTAACGGAAACGATGAAGTATATGCGTACTATTTCAAACTGATCCTTCCTACATATAAAATAATCCAATTGCTGAATATTTGGAATAGTATAATAGAACTGCAAGCAAATACGCAATACAATGGATGATATTTGGCTCAGTAATCAGTCGATGAATATTATACCATGTGCATCCCAAAAGAGTGATGCCATAACCTTGCCAGCCGACTGTTTTCTCTTTCCATAAGGCTGACTGTCGATTGGACTCGGTTGATTTCCCTGATGCACAGCTCAAATTCAACACTATTTTTCCCTCAAAAAGCAATGCTTTATTAACACACGAAATGCATTTTCATTCTTTTTTTATTGTAAACTAACACAGAATGCTTCATCTTCTCATTAACTAATACTAGAATAGAATAGAAATAGTTTAATGAAACAAAGTGGACAAGTTTTCTTAAAAATTATGTGATTTAGCGCTGAATTAAAATGGAATTGGTATATACCTTGGTCTGAAGGCAATTGACATTTTCGAAATGGGATTTTTCGATAAATCGTTCACCTTATAATTCACTTTTGAATTCTCTAACTGGGAATGATTAATAAAGGTCCCAATTTAATGGCTACACACTTATCTTCTAATTCCAATAATTTAACGCTTTATTATTTATTATCTTAGCTTCTTAACTGTGTCTGCATAATCCGGCAGCGTTTATATGTATGTACTATATATAGCCCTTTGTTTCTATCAATAGCTGTGAATGTGGCAGTAGTTCGATTCGCCCATCTACGAACTTGCCCTTTCGATTTAACCAAGGAACAGGGGTACAAAGTTTCGTGACGATACCTCAAGTTTACTCAAGTTACAGCTTGTTTGGACAGAAGGTCAGAAGTAAAATTATTTAAATAACAAAAATACATTCGAAAATGGATTGTGTAACTCTTATGTATTATCGGCAAAAATTTCGAGTTTTATTTGCTTAAGACTGTCTTATTGCTTGGAAGATGCTTAAATTTTGCCTGAAAGAATTCTCTACGGCAAGCCACTCCAGCAATACAATTTTGGGAGAGTTAAAGAATGCCTTTGTCTTCTTTCATGTAAATCACCAACAAATCCACTTAGATTTCTGCATTAATTTTGACTGGCACAAATCGTATTTCGGACTTGCCTTTGAAGAAAAAGGCTGCCCATATCATAAGCGATCCACTACCATGAACTCGTTTATATCATGCTTCCGTTGGACGTCTCAAATCCCTTCAATATTTATGAAAATCATAGATTCGAATTCTTTTTCATAAAATGGAATTTGTGTATTTTATCCCGTTTGATTAGGCAAGATAGCGTCATTCGATTTTTATATTGAAGGCATAATTATGTTCTTATTATTTGATGAACACTTCCATTTAGACCAAGAACCGTTTTTATTTGACCGTAACTCATATGACTATTCGTTGCTAGCTGCTGAATGCGCCGTTTGCTCTTATCATCAATGGTAGGTACCTATTCAATCACTACACAGGCTTAGTAATTTTTCAGAAAAATTGTTATTGTGTTTCTATACATCTTTACAGAAAAAGTAATTCGACAAACTTTTATGCCAGATTGACTCATTTATACGTACGATGCGACTTACTTTATAAAATAAATATAAATAAGGACAGAAGCTTACATATCTTAAAGCAATTTTTGTGGAAAGTTTTATCTCGTTATACTAATTGTTTCTTGATTTGTATACTAGAAATTGAAAAGATCAAATGAATTGTACATATTTTTGTAGACCGATTTTGCCAATTTTCACACTGTAACATAGGAGTGTTAGAAGAAAATTTAGAAATATTTGATTTCACCTAAAGGAGAGCGGTGTCACGCCCATTATCCAATTTTTATCTTGAATGGCTTGGTTCATCTCATCCTCCTGATCATTTTTTGGAATCCAAGACAGAATTGTTTAGCTGTCAGAATTGCATACCAATTCTGATTTTCATTGGTGTCACGGAATTTGTTTGATTTTCGTCTCTCGAACATATGCAAAACCAATATTCGAATCAGCTATTTACTAATGTGACAAAACTTGATTTTAGGAGATACATAACATTTTTCGAATGAATAAAGACGCATTTGGGTGTTTCTTTAAGGGGGTAGCTTGCGTTAGAAGCTTAAAAAAATCGATTTTTTTTGCTTAAATCTCTTTAAAAGTTATCTAAGAATATGTCCCCAATGTTATAGATAGGAATTCGAAATATTAATTTAATTAAGACATTTCGTGTTTTATTCTTATGTTTTCTCCTATAGAAATAAAGATAAATTAATTCGTAACAATAGAATAACTTGATTTCTTAAATTACATTTCAAATCTGTCAGCGACTATCCGATATGTGTACATATATCCTTTTTCGAACATCAAACCAATAATATCTGAATTTATGACACCTACTACTTTTTTTTATCGGTTTCAATTCTGATTCCGACAACTATCAGATTCCACAAAACCTCTGTATATCTAACTCGAATATTTTGAGGTGATACAAACAACCGTTATACTATGTTCGGACCGACATTGAAAACATTTTGAAAACACATTTGTATGTTATGGAATCTAAGTCGTTCGGACCGACAATGTGTGTTTTCGATGAGTTTTCACTAACAACTATCAATAGCGCATTCTCTTGCTCTTGCAAGATTGCACGATGACACAAAATGCAAAAATCCTATACCGAAATATGCAAGGCCAAGAGAGCACCCATTGCAGAATCTAGTGATATATGACGGCACGAAAATAAACGCGGGTTTTGGTCTGACATATTTATAGCCGTTGCAAATAATTTTCTGCGTGTGTTTGTTGATGTGCCGATGCACCAAGGAGAAAATTCCGCAATTTCTGCACCGTGCAAGGTTTTGCAAGAGCAAGAGAATCCACCTAATATAAGAATATCAAGGGACAGCTGTTTTTGTATATGGAATGTAAACAAATATCAAGTGACAATTTAGGGCCGGCAAAATATGTCTTCCAAACACATCAATTAAACTAGAGCAGGCACCGATTATAATGAGTGGAATGTAAGTTTTCAAGTAGTTTTCAGCGAAAACTGTGTTTATGTTCGACAGATTTTACATGGACGAAAACACAAGTTTTCGTGCGAAAACCAGTTTTTCCCACGAAAGCATGTTTTCGTTGTCGGTCCGAACATAGTATTAGTGAACTAAAGTACCCTACGAGACGGAGGTAACAGATTGCACAAACCCATTGAAACATTACCAGCTGTTCACCAACACTGTTACATTTTTTCAATTTTCAATTAACACCCTCACTATTGTAAGGTTTTTAGTTTTTAGCACAAACGCTCACAATGTCTATACAAATTTTTGATGTCTGAAAGCAAACCTCACAATGCAATTTCGTTGCGTTTATTATGTTAAGCTTAATATTTTTAAAGAAATTTACAATTATTTTATTAAAATTTAATGGAGGAACTAGTTATCTGTTATAAATATAGGTATTTATATGTATATTACAATAAATATGTAACTTAGGGTCTTTGTGCATTTTACTTCCTTCTAAGTAATAATAAAAAGGCATAAGGGGTATTCTCTTGCTCTTACAAAACCCTTGCACGGTGCAAGAATTGCATATATTTCCTCTTGGTGCACCGGCGCAACAACAAACACACGCAGAAAATTATTTGCAATGCCTGTAAAATATGTCAGACCAAAACCCATGTATATTTGCGAGCAATGTCACGCAAAAATATAATTGCAACCCTATTTTAGCTGTCATTTTACATAAAGACATATTACGTCGTTAAATTGTTAAGGAAGGTAAGTTTTAAATAGATTTTATAATTTTTATTTAAATTATAAAGTTTTGTTACATTTTTTTTGTTGAAAATGTATGCAGAAGGTGCGTCAATTCACAACAGCCATGCATAATAGTCATTCACAATAAATTGACCGAATCAGCCGTTCATATATCACTAGATTCTGCAATGGGTGCTCTCGTGTCCTTGTATATTTCGGTATAGTATTTTCGCAATCTGCAATCTTGCAAGAGCAAGAGAATACCCCTATATACATATTTATGTTTAAATAATTCGGACAAGATTTTATTTGTAAATATGTACATATGTATTTAATACATGTGCGGATAAAAAGATATTTATGTGTAAACAATATACGTATGCTGTAATGCTGCAGCTGCTACTAAATTGTTCTTTCACAGTTTGCAAAATGGCTTACTTTTCTTGATTGTTCATTTCTTTATTTTGTCTTGGTTGTTTTTGTAAAACACTGACATACACTGAAGAGCAAAACTGGAACAAAAATTTCATAAATGAACTTTGATGTACTGTATTGCATAGATGGATTATTTGTTTTATTATTTAATTTAATATCTCGTTTTTAGGTGGGTTGAATTACCCTGTGACTAAAAAAATTGCAGGAAATTATGTGGCAAGGCCTAAAAAAAATAAAAAGTATGGCACTATATTGTTCCAGTTTTGCACCCACTAAGTAAACATTGAAATTAAATATTCAAATTGAAATTTCTGACAGAAATTTTTATTTCCTTATTGTGTTACGGTAAAATTCGTTTACAATGCGTGGTGTAAGTGAAGAAATTAAAAGAAAAGTTGAAAGATATTTCTCTGCTGGGCACTCTGCCAGCGATATTGGCAAGGAGCTCAAAATCAGCCATACAATGGTTTTGCGGATAGAAAAGAAAGCAACCTGGAAAGGCTAACATGCAATAAGGGTGGGAGACCCAAAAAAATTCAAATTCGTGAAGCTAGACATGTTGGACGACTTCTTATATCCAATAAATTGACTACCCCAAAGCAAGGACTACCGCTTTTAACGCAAAATGTTAGTGTCTGGACATTGCGTCGCGCGTTGAAAGATGCTGGTTACAAAGCAAAAGAGAAGAAGAAGAGACCCGCTTTAATAAAAAACATGTTTCTGCCCGAAAGGATTTCCTGCACGCCACGAATACTGGACGTGTGATGACTGGAAACGAATAATTGTAAATGTTAATTATTTGTGGGCAGTCTTTAATTTTTTTGAACTTCTTTAAGGTTATTTGCTCTTGGTACTGGTCAAACACCTCAGGACCACTTCAACCCCATCAAGTAAAGCAAACTATAAAGTTTGGAGGAGGATGTTTAATGATTCGGGGGCGTATTACGCAGTATGGAGTTGGTCCTATTGTGAAAATCGATGGAAAGATGAAAAAGAAACAATATTTGGACATTTTAAAAACAAATTTGCCGATTGCTATGGATATGGACAATGATCCTAAGCACTCTTCGAAATTAGTGCAAAATTGGTTGAAATCGCAAAGTTTTTCAACAATGAGGTGGCTTGCGCAAAGCCCAGATATGAACACCATAGAGAACTTATGGAGTTTTTTGAAACGGCAACTGGCAAATTACCCGAATCCTCCAAAAGGCATGCAGTAGCTTTGGGAGCGCGTCGAGGACGAGTGGTACTCAATTTCTCCAGATTTCTTACAAAAATTGTATGAGAGCATGCCGCGAAGACTGAATGCGTTAAAAAAGTTGAAAGGATTGTGGACGGACTACTAAACTAAAGGAGAAAATAAAATTTTTTGTAAGGGTGTAAAAGTGGAACAATGGAGTTTTGCCACATTTTTGTTATTTTTTTTTTTGTTTCGCGAGTGAATTTGTCACATTTTTTATAGTTATAGTGTATTTTAAACCTGTATAAAATTAATATATTAACATTTTTTTTACAAAAAGATATTATGTATGCTTGCAATTTATTGCATCAAAGTTCATTTATGTAATTATTGTTCCAGTTTTGCTCTTCAGTGTATATACAGATGTATTTGATACAAACTCAACCAAAGAAGTTAAATTTAATATTTTATACTATATGATTTTCATCCAGTTTCACACTATCGGAGAGGGTAACGAAAAGGTTTCCTTATTTGTTTTCATTATATTGCTTTCATTATAAACAAATTAGAAAAACGTATTTATTGTAAACAAAAACATGTTTTTATTTAAACTTATTTTATTTGAATCACATTATGTAATTATTTTGTTACAAGTCTTTGAACATAATATTTAAACACCAACATTTGCATACAATATGTAAACAGTACAAAAAGTCATAATCAGATATTCTATAAAATACATACTTATATATTATATTTTCAAATACTTGAAATCGTTTTAATAAATGGTTTCCTAAATTTATTCGTAGTTTCATAAACATTACACATTATTTTACTGAATTTATTTTCGCTTTAAGAACAACAAAGGCCACTATTCTGAAAGCTATGGTAATAACACACAGGGCCATGAAATCATTCCAAAATTGATCACCACGCATTGTGATCTCTTCCAGGAATTTCTTCGGATATCTGCATTATAAGAAATTGGAAATATTTTGAGTGAAATACATTATTTCAGATTTCTGGTTTTATATAACTCACCGATAATGGCAGTAAGGCGCTTCATTACAGTCCAACACACCACGTCCTTGACCATAAATGGCACCAACAAAGCCTTCCAAACCATATCTAAGGTAAGATATATGGCTGCCCCATTTCAAATAGCTGGGTAAATCTCGAAGTGTTACCCCAAAACCAGCAAACATCATCATCGGAATAGTCAGAACAGGTGCTAAGAAAGTTCCATTCTATGGTGAAAAAATTAAAAAAAAGAAAAAAAAAAACATAGTAACATAAATACACTCAGTATATAAATACATAACAGCTAAATATTTAAGCATGAGAAATATTTTATATCAGAAAACACCACTTATATTAACATTTCCAGCTCAAGGTTTTCAAATTAAGTTTTACCCTACAAGTACAGAACATAAGACCATCATAATTAAAATTACTTTTTTTGAAATGCTCGCTATCGCGAAAATACTAATCTGCAAGACGTTAAGCATATGCGTGTTTTCCATTCGAAATGTGAGTACTCTTGCGTAAAGCGAATGCCAAAATTGTGCGTTTAACGAATGTTTGATTCGTCATCAAACTGGCAAACGCAACGGACAAACAATATTAGTTCATAGCGCTATAATTTAAATTCACAAAACAAATTATTTTATTAAGGAAAGATGAAAACCTAAAGGTAAGTTCAAAATTTATGAGAAAAGAACATAAAAAGGGAAACATTTGAGCACAAACACTAAGGATTTATTTAGAACAAAATTTGAATTTACAACATTAGAACTGCAAATGTCAGAAATTGAACAACGCAACCAAACATAAACATATTGAATTTCAATAATAGTTTCTATATGCTGTATTAATGCGGATTTATTTCAATGGCATTAAAGTGTGATAGTTATTTTTTTAATATCAAACTTATAATCATATTTGCATTTACTACAATCCGTATTCCTTTTATATATTAAACTTTCACAACTAATTTAAAACTCAACGAAATTTATTTTTTTCACTTTTTTTATATAACGGTACTATTCAGAACTACTAAAAGCGCAATTAATCAATAACTAATTACGCTAGAGACATTAACCCATTCTACCCCGAGGAAAGGCATGAGAGGGCTTTATCAGAGCCAGTGTGAAAATTGGACGAGGGGATTTTAGGTGAAATCACATTGGTATCCGACCGACCGATTTTGACTAAATTTAGTACATAGCATTCTTCTTCTATATCTATATCAGTGTGAAAATGGGCGAAATCGGTGTACAACAACGCCTAGTTCCCATATAGCATAATTTAAAGTTTCTCTTGATTCTTTCACTCCGGCTGACTTTGCGCCATGTGATTGGTGTTTGTATGTGAGGTACATTAATGAAACCCAGAGAACATTTTTTTGGTATGTGGCATCATATGTGACACCCCCCCATCTATGAACGAGTCGGCATTTTCGGCCGTTTTAATATCATAACTAAAAATTTGAAAGTTCATTTCGGCAATTCCAGTAAGAGTTGCCAAGTACCCGGAAATTTGTTGTCAAAACTTATTGAATATTTTTAAGATTTTCATCAAAATATATTATTGCACATTAATTTTTAGGTCATATCCATTGCGAATTCACTAGCCGGCATTTATGAAAATTCTAACTTCAGTAAAACGCAATAAATAGCTCTATAATTGCGGAAGCAAGCTTAAAAAGACACCTTTTCGTAATTTCCACGAGGATTATTAAAACACTACAATGTTCGAATAACAGTGGTTGAATATATTTTTTTTTAAGTTCGAATTTTAAGTTAGTAATGAATTTACTATCGATCGTCATTCTTTCAAAAGTCGATTATCTCCTAATTTACTTTTATAGGTGCAATATTTTTATTCACAAGAAACTCGTTCTGTTTAAATTGACGAAGGAGATTATGATTAGTTTATCATATCGTCTCATATATGTATGTATACAGCAATGTTAAAAATTCAAATCAATATGTACAATACTTATTTGAGAATAAAATAATGAATTATGCTATTATGTTGTAAAACTTCTCCGTAATACCTTATCAGAAATGAAGACATCCTTATTTTATATATATTTATAAACATATATGTACATTAAATCGGCAAATTCTTGAAATGAGTCGGCATTTCAAAGGGACTCACCCCCCCATGATCTGGATCCTCGCGACGCCCCTGATTTCACATCTGGAAGTATTTCCCTGGCTTTGATTCCTGCTAGTTGCAAGAGTATAAAATATTCGGTTGCACCCGAGCTTAGTCCTTTCTTACTTGTTTTTCATTGTATTTAGTTATGTTCACAATTTCAACATGGGAAGATATACGCAAGAACAACGTTTACATATTATTCAATTTTATTATCAAAATAATCGATCTCCAATATCTAACAAAATAATCTTCTTCGAAGAGGCTCACTTTCATCTAAATGGTGCGGTAAATAAACAAAACTGTCGATTCTGATGAGACGAAAATCCACACATTATTCATGAACAACCATTACATTCACCTAAATTCACAATTTGGTGATGGCACCGTTACTGTCAAATGAGAGCGGTATAGATCAATGACAACCAAGTTTTTATGGTCGCAATCGGAAGAAATTGATATTGAGGATACAAGCCACACAGCACGTGCAACAATCGAATTATTGTGAGAAAAGTACCCGAAAATTCAATTCACCGATTTCGTTCCTGCAAAAGAAATCGTGGAGGCCATTTGAATGATGTTATATTCAAAACTTAATAATATCGATTGTACTTCACACTAAATAAAAAAAAAACATTTGAATTTCTTTAATAAATAGTGCGATTTTTTGGTATCACTTTTATTGGAAACCCCCATATATTGAGTAATCGAAAAGGTCTTTTCGCATTTTGTCAATAGATGTCGTTGCAGTCGTATCTATATCTAAGGTAAGATTTTAAGCCTCATTTAACAAAAAAAAATCAGGGAAGTTGAAAAAAAGTTACAGCTGTATAAAAATGAATGAAAATAATGAAGAAATTCGTTATAGTTTGAAATTTTTGTATAAAAAAGTGAAAAATGCCACGCAAGCCACCAATGAAATTTATGAAGATAACGGAGACGATGCTGTATCAGTTTAAGAAATTTAAGAATCTGCCTCAAATGCAAACAGTACATCGAGGTAGCTTTTTCCAATTATTGTTGAAATAGTAGTTTAAAGGCCCAGTTAGTTAGATTATGTAGGGAACAGTTAAGGAATAGTTAGTTTGGGGAACCGGCAGAACCTCTTTCATTAGTTTGTAGTAAAGTTCCACAGTTAGATGCTTGTATTAGGTTTATAAATAGTAATCGCCGTAGAAATGGTCGACGATATGAAAATTTTTTTAAAACGATAGATTTGGGTGTATTTTTTTGTGGCCAGTTGGTTATCGTCACTTAAATCACCAATCATCAGATTTTCCATCCGAAAGTACTTGGTACTTTGCCATTCACTTGAGTGTGTTCAGAAACGATTCTTTCATATGTGGCTCAAGCAGTTCACGACTTCCGGTCTTAGACCAAGTATCCTCTGGGTAGCTAAAGACGTCCGTTTGAAGATGAGCTAAAGTGAGAAGGCAAAATATCTTTCCCCAGGGTTGTGCGCTGAACTCGCCACGTAAAAAACGCCCCCAATGAATAGAAGAAAACAGCCTGCTGTTGTAAAGTAGGCTATGACCGCGTGGGCGGTGTCTACGCCAGTAAAGAAAAATGCCATTTTGTTTGCGAACAGTACACCAATTTTCAGAATTTCACTAATTTGTTAGAAGTTTCAGCGTCACGGCCTTTTCTTAATGTTAAAGGCAAGAAAATATATTTTTTACGGTAGCCTTTTTAGTAAAATGAAACCTTTTTGTGTTGTGAAAATTGTGACCCAAAAATAGTTATAGCCATTTTCATTAGATTAAGAATTTATTTTTTAACAAGTTTAAATTTTCTGGTTACAATAAGCGAATTTACAATGCAGAAGCAATCAAATTAGAAAGTAAAATTAGAATTTGGGATTTGTACTATGTATGTATATGTATGTATATACATTCTTCTTCTTCTTAATTGGCGTAGACACCGCTTACGCGATTATAGCCGAGTTAACAACAGCGCGCCAGTCGTTTCTTCTTTTCGCTACGTGGCGCCAATTGGATATTCCAAGCGAAGCCAGGCCCTTCTCCACCTGGTCCTTCCAACGGAGCGGAGGTCTTCCTCTTCCTCTGCTTCCCCCGGCGGGTACTGCGTCGAATACTTTCAGAGCTGGAGTGTTTTCGTCAGCGTAGCCCCTGTCTTTTAATTCGCTGAACTATGTCGATGTCGTCGTATATCTCGTACAGCTCATCGTTCCATCGAATGCGGTATTCGCCGTGGCTAACGCGCAAAGGACCATAAATCTTTCGCAGAACTTTTCTCTCGAAAACTCGCAACGTCGACTCATCCGTTGTTGACATCGTCCAAGACTCTACACACCATATAGCAGGACGGGAATTATGAGTGACTTATAGAGTTTGGTCTTTGTTTGTCGAGAGAGGACTTTGCTTCTCAATTGCCTACTCAGTCCGAAGTAACACCTGTTGGCAAGAGTTATTCTGCGTTGGATTTCTAGGCTGACATTGTTGGTGGTGTTTACGCTGGTTCCAAGATAGACGAAATTATCTACAACTTCAAAGTTATGACTGTCAACAGTGACGTGAGTGCCAAGTCGCGAGCGCGACGACTGTTTGTTTGATGACAGGAGATATTTCGTCTTGCCCTCGTTCACTGCCAGACCCATTTCTTTAGCTTCCTTGTCCAGCCTGGAGAAAGCAGAACTAACGGCGCGGGTGTTGAGGCCGATGATATCAATATAATCGGCATACGTCAGCAGCTGTACACTCTTATAGAAGATGGTACCTTCTCTATTTAGTTCTGCGGCTCGAACTATTTTCTCCAAAAGCAGGTTGAAGAAGTCGCACGATAGGGAATCGCCTTGTCTGAAACCTCGTTTGGTATCGAACGGCTCGGAGAGGTCCTTCCCGATCCTGACGGAGCTTTTTGTGTTACTCAACGTCAGTTTACACAGCCGTATTAGTTTTGCGGGGATACCAAATTCAGACATCGCGGCATAAAGGCAGCTCCTTTTCGTGCTGTCGAAAGCAGCTTTGAAATCGACGAAGAGGTGGTGTGTGTCGATTCTCCTTTCTCGGGTCTTTTCTAAGATTTGGCGCATGGTGAATATCTGGTCGGTTGTTGATTTGCCAGGTCTAAAGCCACACTGATAAGGTCCAATCAGTTTGTTGACGGTGGGCCTTAATCTTTCACACAATACGCTCGATAGAACCTTATATGCGATGTTGAGGAGGCTAATCCCAAGGTAGATGGCTGCCAGTAGGGATGGTAAACTCGATTCCGATTCTACTCGAGAATCGAGTTTTCTCGTAGAATAATCGATTTTTCGAATGTCAAGAATCGATTCTTAATCGACTTCGACTACTGAAGATCGATTCCGAAAATGTTGCCTCAGAATGACACACCCTAATATACATATATTATAACTGTTATATTTTTATAGTTTTGTTAAATGAATTGTTGTCTTTTTGTTTTCTAGTTACATGTATATGTTAATGAATTGTTATTGTTTTGTTTCTTTTTTTATATAAATAACTAACTGAGCGAAACTAACTTGGATAACGCACCATTTTGCATACCTCCTGGGTGGTATTATAATTTGAATGCCCAAAAATTATTATTTTGGTCGATCTGGAAAATGGAAAATGTTATATAAAAAAACCTAATTTTTGAGGCGCTCTCACACTGGAATAAGCTGGGCATCCTTTTATCCCTGTACCTTACTTTTGCTCTTCATTACTCTTCGCAACGCTTTACATGATAACCCCTTTAATTTCTACATTATTTCATACCACTGAGCATCAATTTTTCCTGAGTTTAGTATACTGTTTTCGATTAGTCGAATTCCTCTCTCACGATTTTTGCAAAGATTTTATGTCCTAGTTTAATAGCTCTCTTAAATTATCTTAAATTTTTACGTAGTTAAACGCAAAAGATTATTTTTTTAATATATTTATGTAGTTTTTTTGTTATAAACTTACCACAACACTAAACCAAGCGCCAATCATCAGCCCAAAACTTTGACCAACGAATACAGTCAGCAAACTCATAGCAAAGAACATCCAAAATCGTTCCCACTCCATTGGTTGATAACTCCACAGATATATAATAACAGTAAAAAGTAAACAGCCAACAACCTATGGAAATAATAGGATAATTATTATTTAATATCGTTATATAAAAAAATAAAAAAAAGAGTCCTTACCGAAATGGGCAGATCGATTAATGTGATTGACGTGTAGTAAGCCTTTAGGGAATACCAGCGATTAAAGTGTTCTTTCAACAATATTGACATCTCTATTGGGACTAAAATTATACATAAAAAATAAAAAAAAATATGTTCACAACAAATTTGATGAGATTACAAAACATTCACTTACATGTTAATACAGTTAACATCATCGTTGTCATCGAATGATGGATTAATATGGCAAATAGTAAGTTATAATTGTCTAAAACTCTCGAGCCCTCACGGCCGGAGCCGGCGTATAATGAACCCAGAATGATGGCAACAAACACATTTACAGCTATGCGCAAATGAGTCAAGGTTGTATCACGCTTAGCCTTTACATATCCCCGATGCAGTAATACCGATAATTGATTGATATAGCTCGTATCCTCCAAAGAACGTTTTTTTGATTTTCTCGGAATCGGATATTTTCGAATTAATGTTTCTGCGCGTAATATAGAACTTGGGTCGTCAAACCACGCTAGACTACTACCATTCTCGGCTGCTGATTTCAAGATATCAACTTTATCGTTTCCATATTCTCCGCATGCTAATTCTATAACTAAAAACAAAAAACAAGTCAACGCATATGTATTGGATAAAACTCTTACTCATCGATTAATAACAGTGAATTGTAAAAAATATTTATGAGAGTAATATTGCATTTATTTGGCTAGTTTATATGTTTGTACTGTTTTAGAACTTACTGTAATCAGCAGGATTGTGGTAAACAGGACATGGCAAATCGACAGTCTGTAAGAATGGCACTAATTTTTCTGTACTGCCTTGGTAGACACAATTACCGGACGATAGTACGTATACTTGATCGAAGATTTGGAATAATTTGGCTGTTGGTTGATGAATTGTACAAATAATGGTTCTACCCTGTTGCGCTAACTTCTTGCATAATTCCAATACTTTGGTGCAGGAACTGCTGTCCAGACCACTGTATATGTTAAACCAAAAAGTATTTTAAATTATTGGAGTTTTTTTTTGGTATTACATTTCTTGTGATCTTACGTTGTCGGTTCGTCAAGGAACATTACTGTTGGATTGTTTATCAATTCCATTGCAATAGAGAGCCTCTTCTTTTGTCCACCGGATAGACGCATAGTCATTGTTTGGTCATGTTCGTACAAGCCCAGCAGCAACAGAATGTCTTCGATCTACGTGTGAAGAAGGCAGTTATAAAATTAAAAAAAAAACTGAGAAACCTTCTTATATGCTCTTACTAACCCTTCCTTCCTTCTCCTCATAACTCACATTTGAGCCCAATTTCAAATCTGCTGCTATATGCATATTCTCGTTTACTGTTAATAACGGCTGAAGGCGATCATCTTGTGTTATGTAACAGGACATTCGACGGAATGAAGCTAATAATTAAATAGATTATACATTGCACCTATTAACTACGTATTATTCGTCAATTGCAACTAAAAATAAAATGGACTATAGTTCCAAACATGTTTTTAATATTATGTGACAATTCCTTTTTACCAAGCAGGACAGAATATCTATGACATTTTTGAAATTTACTTACGCAAGTCTCGTCTACGACCATTCAGGAGTATAGAACCATCTACACCTGTTGTTTTAAAGCCAGATAACGCATCCAGTAATGTGGACTTTCCCGCACCAGAAGGGCCCATTATCGCAATTAGCTGACTGCCAGGAAATTTTCCGCCGACATTATGTAAAATCTCCTTTTCTCCTGAAAATGGGTTAAATTTTTTTGTTGTTTTCAATATTTAAAATTAATTTATTATAATAATATTGATTTTGTTAATCCTTATATTAATGTAGAGGAATTTAGAACTACAGGAAAGAGTTTGCAAGAGGCTTGTGCTACTGACCGACAACAAATGTCTGAATAATAAATAGTCAAGCCCATTGCAAGAAAAAAAAATTAGTCCGACATGCGTGAGTACGAAAAGCTTGACAATATGGCAATGCTCGACAATTCTACGAAAAAAATCGGCGACTAACAGAAGGTTTCAAGATCGGAACATACTCTTGTAGAACCCCCAGCGGTGATCTAGTGACTGATGCCTAGAACATACTAAAATTATGGAGGGAACACTTCTTCAGCTTGCTAAGTGACAGTGAAAGCATAACACCTGAAGATGCTGAACCCAATTCCCCAATCGATAGCGATGACAACTACCGTGGGATAAGCCTTCTCGACCAGTGTGGCATTAGGCCTGGAAAATCAACAACTGATCAGATATTCACCAAGCTCCAAATCTTGGAAAAGACCCGTGAAAAGAAAATCGACACACACCTCTTCGTCGATTTTAAAGCTGCTTTTGACAGCACGAAAAGGAGCTGCCTCTTTGCCGTTGTCTGAATTTAGTATCCCAGAAAAACTAATACAGTCGTGTATATTGACTCCGTGCGGTTCGATACCAAACGTGGTTTCAGACAAGGCGACTGCCTTTCGTGCGACTTCTTCAATCTACTCTTGAAGAAAATAATTCGAGCTGCAGAACTAAATAGAAAATGTACCATCTTCTATAAGAGTGTATGGGCGTACGCCGGTGATATTGATATCATTGGCCTCAACAACCGGCCCGTAAGTTCTGCTTTCTCTTGAATGGATACAGAAGCAAAGCAAAAGAGTCTGGTAGTGAACGAAGGCAAGACGAAATATCTCTTTTCATCAAACAAACAGTCGTCACACTCGCGACTAAGCTCCCACGTCACTGTTAACTGTCATGACTTCAAAGTCGTAGATAATTTCGTCTATCTTCGAACTAGCATTAGCACCAACAACAACGTCCGCCTCGAAGCTTACCGTAGAATAACTCTGGCCAACAGATGCTACGTCGGACTGAGCAGGCAATTGAGAAGTAAAGATATCTCTCAACGAACAAAGAGCAAATTCTACAAGTCACTCATTATCCCCGTCCTGCTATATGGTGCAGAGGCATAGACGATGACATCATCTGATGAGTCGAATTTCGAGAGGTTCTGCGGAAGATTTATGGAAGATTTGAAGTCGATGGAACGCTGAGCTGTACGAGATATACGATGACATTGCATAGTTCAGCGAATTAAGAGACAGCGGCTATCCTGGCTGGGTAATTTCGTTCGAATGCTCTGAGAGTATGACACAGTTTCCGCCGGGGGAAGGAGATGAAAAGGAAGAGCTTCACTCCGTTGGAAAGACCAGGTGGAAAAGGACCTGGACACTTGGAATCTCCAATTGGCGCCAAACAACGAAAAAGAAGAACAACTGGCGCGCTGTTGGAAACTCTGCTATAACGGCGTAAGCGGTGTCTACGCTAATAAAGGAAAAGAAGAATTCGATTGCAAACACTCTCACAATATATATATTGTTGCCTTCACATGCTGTTCAAAAAGCTATACCATATATCGAAATCAAACTCTTTTGAAACTATTTTAGATATAATATGACTAGAATTTCGGAAATTTTTTGAATAAGTTATCTAAAGTAATGGGATGTGAATGGATTTTTTTTACCTTGAGGTGCTCAATTAATGTCGTGTTTGCTCTGCTTTTCTTTTTAAATTTCTTGGTGCATTGATTGATCCCACCCATTTTCCCACTGTCAGAGGAGGTGCTGAGGAGGTGATTTATGCTCACCGAAGATGGCTAGTGGGAGTTTTAAACTGAGTTTACCCGTTTCTACCAGGTAAGGGTTCTCTCTCAACTTAAGAGCAGGTTTGGAGAAATGTATGTTAAACCAATTATGGGTTCAAATTTTAAAACCACAAATGCCTCTTATGTGATTTTCGTTGAATAAAATTACAGTTTTGTATCTTATTGTGATGTTTAGTTATCGTACTTTATAAATTTTTGATTAATAGCACTTTGTGGGCGTAGCGATGGCTGATTCCGTCCATCTATTATCAACCTTCTCATGGTCCCAAGAAACATTTGTGTTAGAGCTGCAAAACGATCGATAGTGATCAATAGTTTTCTTTTAGCCCTATCGATAGTTTACTTACTTATCAACGATTTCTACAAAATTGCAAAATTTCACTTAATAAAGCTACATAATGATATAGTCTGGTAATACAAAATGTATAATATTATTTTGAATAACATCCCCACAAGTCACGGCTACGGAAACTCTAATACATTGAAGGAATTAACGCGGACACTAATACACACACCGTGGAACTTATAAGTCCAAAACACAAGAAAGGGATGAATCACACGTAAACAAAAGTTTCGGTTTGAATCGCCGATTGGGTCTTTAAAAACTCATAGAAACTTTAACAGAATTTTCTAATTGTACTGTTGGGTAATTAACCGTTAGGTGGCTTATAGTAGCCTCAAAATCATGTTTTCATTCTTGGCTTGGCATGAGGTTTCAAACTCGTAAGAACAATTTATAAAATAATATACAAATGATTAAATTTAATTATTTTTTACACTTTAATTAGGTGTTGGATGCGTTAGAAGAATTTGAAAAAGTTATCCACACATGCAGCCGGAATTAAGATTTTTTGACACAAGAGTATTATTGAGGAATGAGGTAATTTTCATAACTATCGAAACTGTTGAGTGCTGTTTGATTATCGGTTTGCAGATCTACACATCAGAGAGCCAAGCTTAATCAAAATATATAGATTTATGTTTTACTCAAGTTTTCGCATGCATGGACGGACAAATCCGGTTTTCATCTCGTCTCGTCATCCTGATCATTTATATTCATATACATAACTCTAATAGATACAGAATCCAGGGATACAAACAACCGTTAGGTGAACAAAACTATTAGAGCGACATTTGGCGAGAATATATCAAGCTCGAGATAGTTACACCATTTATAACCAATCATATAAGTAAATATTGAAATGTATTTATTTATTACTTTCAGAAAGAGTTACATGCATTGCATTCATACTTTTACATACCTACATACACGTCAAGGCATTAGATTATTTACATTCAATACACATACATATATACATACATATAATAGTTTAAATGCAATTTAAAGTAATAGATCTCGAACCTTAATGGAAGTAATTAACAAACTCACTATTTGCGGATTAATTTATCTCAAAGTTCAGAAGATCAATGCTAATATGTTTGGATTTAGAATTCACTTATAATAGAAAATACATGTATGTACATACCCATACATACATATGTATACTGTTAATAAATCTATACTAGTATGTTCGCAATGAACTATGTAATACAGTGAAATCCCTCATAACAGAAGTTTGGGTGTAACTTGCAAGAATCAGAGCCAGCGGTATACCTTAAGGTCCAAAACGTCAATCAGAGGATCAGAATCCAAGCAATTATATATAGATACATACACATATATGTACATATCTAACTCATACACGGACCGACATATTCGACAAAAGAAAAAAAAGAAAATCGAAATAAAACCTTATACGTACCATATGTAGTAGTTTGGAAGTTGGGGGTAGTATTGACCCGATTTTATCTATTATTGCCACATACCAATAAAATGTTCACTAAGATTCATTAAGGTACTTTTCATACCATTAGCAATCATATGGATTAAATGTTAAGATGTTATAAGTCTGCTATTAGGGAGGGTGGTCAATTTTTCGACCAATTTTATCTCTCTATCATTTTCATTGCGATATCTCACATGTGCGATATAAAGTTACCTGGGAGTTCGAAAATCATTTTGTTAGGTATATGGGAGGCAAGGGAAGTATTAGCACTATTCTACCCATTTTTGACACACAGACATATTATTGTCAGGAAAAGATTATCCTTGAATTTCAATTATATATCTCACACATTGACCGATATTCGCGGTAAAAAGTGAACTATAGGTCCTAGGGTCCAAATTTTCGGTAGCTTGGAGTTTGGAGGATGAAGTCATGTGTAGAAATTCACGCAAGTGAGGAAAGTTCTCTGATCACTTAGTTGGGAAGGTGCCGCTGCCCAGCTGGTTGATGTCCTCGTGGAAATAAAGGTGGAGAGAGGTGGGAAATTCACCAAGCTACATGGCTGTCTCCGGATCGAAAAGCCACCAACCAGATCGATCATGTTGTGATAAGCGGGAGACACATCTCCAGTGTTTTAGACGTGCGTACGCCCCATCGACTTGGACCAAAAAGCACATCAACAAACACAACGAAGGTTCGACGTCGAGAAGCAGCAATAACAACAGACAGCCAAACGATTTTTGATTCGAAGGGAACTATGGGACTGCATTTCAAGCTCCTTACGTACAGCTGCAGCCGAAATCATTGAGAGAAGCCGACATTCGTGAGTACGAAGAACTTGAAAACATGGCAATGCTCGAAAATTCTACGAAAAGATGCGGCGACTAACAGAAGGTTTCAAGACCGGAGCATACTCTTGTAGAACCCCCAGAAGTGATCTAATGACAGATTCCCCGAGCATACTAAAGTTATGGAGGGAACACTTTTTCAGCCTGTTAAATGGCAGTGAGAGTATAACGCCAGGAGAAGGCGATAAACTTCCTCAACATCGCGTGTAAGGTTCTATCGAGAGTATTGTGCGAAAGATTAAACCCCACCGTCAACGCTACGCGATGTCTGCATTTGGTATCCCCTCAAAACTAATACGGCAGTGTAAACTGACGTTGAACTCCAAAAACTCCGTCAGGATCGGGAAGGACCTCTCCAAGCCGTTCGATATCAAACGAGGTTTCAGACAAGGCGACTCCCTGTCGTGCGACTTTTTCAACCTGCTTTTGGAGAAAATAGTTCGAGCCGCAGAACTAAATAAAGAAGGTACCATCTTCTATAAGAGTGTACAGCTGCTGGCGTTTGCCGATGATATTGATATCATCGGCCTCAACACCCGCGCCGTTAGTTCTGCTTTCTCCAGGCTGGACAAGGAAGCACAGAAAATGGGTCTGGCAGTGAACGAGGGCAAGACGAAATATCTCCTGTCATCAAACAAACAGTCGTCGCACTCGCGACTTGGCTGTCACGTCACTGTTGACAGTCATAACTTTGGAGTTGTAGATAATTTCGTCTATTTAGGAACCAGTATTAACACCACCAACAATTTCAGCCTGGAAACCCAACGCAGGATTGCTCTTGTCAACAAGTGCTACTTCGGACTGAGTAGGAAATTGAAAAGTAAAGTCCTCTCTCGACGAACAAAACCAAACTCTATAAGTCACTCATAATTCCCGTCCTGCTATATGGTGCAGAGGCTTGGACGATGACAGCAACCGATGAGTCGACGTTACGAGTTTTCGAGAAAAAGGTTCTGCGAAAGATTTATGGTCCTTTACGCATTGGCCACGGCGAATATCGCATTCGATGGAACGATGAGCTGTACGAGATATACGACAACATTGACGTAGTTCAGCGAATTAAAAGACAGCGGCTGGCTAGGTCATGTCGTCCGTATGGACGAAAACACTCCAGCTCTGAAAGTATTCGACGCAGTACCCGACGGGGGAAGCAGAGGAAGAGGAAGACCTCCACTCCGTTGGAAGGGCCAAGTGGAGAAGGACCTGGCTTCGCTTCGAATATCCAATTGGCGCCGCGTAGCGTAGAAACGACTGGCACGCTGTTGTTAACTCGACTATAATCGCGTAAGCGGTGTCTACGCCAATTAAGAAGAAGATTTGGAAAAAATTATAACGTTATTTGACAAAAAGGTGAACCAATTGCCACATTTTTGGTATGTTAGTAATTTTTACTACTTGTAGATCACATATCTACATGGTGCCGTGTACAAAAAGTTAAAAATTCCTTGTGAGCCTCGAATTAAAATTTGGATTGAGAAAACATATCCACATAATTTTCCTATCATTTCTAATATATAAACTGGACCACGTGCAAAACTCTCCACACCTATGAGTAGGTTTCCGAGCATATTCCAAGCAGAGGTATTTGCTATAAGTCGGTGCGTAGAGTTAAACCTCGAACGCAGCTATCGCAACGAACGTATAGCTATACTAAGCGATAGCCAAGCGGCACTCAAAGCGATATTGGTGCAGGAGTGTATAGAATGGCTGAATAGTCTGGCAAAATGTAACCAAGTGCACCTTATTTGGGTGCCAGGTCACAAAGGTATCACCGGAAATGAACTGGCTGATGAGCTTGCCCGCTCTGCAGCATCCAACAACATGGTAGAACCGGAACCTTTCATAACGGTCGGCCTCCACACAATAAAGGAACTGCTCCGCAAGGATGAAGCGGTTGGCAGGGAGAGGCATTGGCAATAACTCCCAGGCTTGCGCCACGTAAAGTTACTAATGAATGGTTACAACCTCAAAAGGTTTAAATATGTAGTCAATCTCCCAAGGGATAAACTCAGGCTACTGGTCGCCTTCTACACTGGCCACTGCAAGCTCAAGAAGCACTTATTCAACATGGGCCTAGCTTCTTGCGCAAATTGCCGGTTCTGCGACTTGCGAGTCTGAAACTCCAGAACATCAGCTAATGGATTGCACAGCAATCTGTAGACGCAGGACTAAGGCCCTTGGATCCATGCTTCCAAATAGCGATCACATCGCCTCAATAGCACCTAGCAGTATATTGGAATTCATCAAATAGCTGGGGCTCAATCCTCATTAATTTATCTTATCTTACCTTAATATATGGACTGATGTATTCCGTGGGGGGGTGAACTAGTAGAACACGCATCTGCATATTAGTTCATTTCTGAGATATCTTCACTGTTATTTAAGATTATAATAACGATTTAATTTAGTATAGCCTCAGTACGTTTTCAAATTAATACTCGTATGAACTTCAAAAAGGGTTTTCAAGATAGGCGCAGCACTAAAATTTGCATTTAATTCGCTGCACAACAACAACGAATTCCAATTAGAATAATAGATATTTGGAAATATATAAAACAATTCTGTTTAAAAATTAAATTTTTGATTATTATTATTTAATGCACTTAGTGTGTGTGTAATATGTATAATAGTATATGTAAAAGTATTTATGGTGAATACAGGTTTTCTTACCTTTTCCAAACCCCATTTGTACTGTAAGTGACAGCTCCTTAAATTCTATATCTACTGGGTCACGGGAAGGCAAATTCGAGAATGGTTCATCAGAGTTTTTCTCCTTACTGCCATTAGTACAGCCGTTACTTTTATTTACCACCAATGGCTGTATTTGTATCTGCTGTTGATCGCTATGTGCTTCGCTGCCATTTGTAGATGGCGCGGAGGCAAAGACGCTTCCGCCATTCCGCCAACCATGTACACTGGTTAATGGCACTGTTGTTGGGCTATAAACAGGAGTTGACCGCTGGTCAACCACCTCAATACCCAGACCCAATGCTGATGCTGGCAATGAGGAAGGTGCGAAAAACTGTTCTCGTGCGGATAACATTTGCCGACTTTTTACTTGAGCTTTGATGTGCGATCGATTCTCGTGGTCCTCGACTACGTTCGAACTGAAATAATGGGAAATTGTATTTATTATAATCGTACTTTATTATAAGAGGTCATATGTAATTGTAAGCTTTGTATGTGTACATAGGTACATACATACATACATGTAATCATTCAAAATTAATTGATTGCAATGTGTTTTTTTTTAAGTACAGCACAATCTAGCAATGTGCGTCAATCAATGTATAACGACCGTACATACATATGTATGTATGTATATGAATATTTATGTATTCAATTGCAATTATTATATATGTATGTATAATCATTTCCTTTATTTAGCTCATTCTTTTGTTAAGTAGAACGTAAGCATAATAATGGCAAATACTTTTAGCACATTTAATCAGTTTACTAGTTCAGTTCTATCAGTACATACACATACCACTATGAGAAAAAAATGTAAGGCTTTGTTTATAATTTTAAAACTCCTAATTTGTTCTTCAAAATCTATGTTATCCATCTCAAAGTAATCCCCCCTCAGTCACAATAGACTTGTGCAAACTTTTTTCCATTCAAACAGTTCTTAAAGTCAATTTCCAGAAAATTGGCGATAAACTCACGAAGAATCAATGCAGTATGAGATGGTTCATAAGTGCAAAAACCTCATCGGCTCATAATTACGAATACCTTGGCGCAATCAACGCATAACACTCAAAAAGTATTCCTTGCTGTCACCTCGATAATCAAAGAAAACTGTCAACATAACTTTGATTTTTGACCTGCTTGGACGTAGTTTTTTTTGCATTGGCTCACCTTTGCCATGATATTCCGACTACAAACGTCTATTTCCGGGTAGTAAGCTAGATTCCATACTAATCAGTAATAATACGTTTCATGACATCCTGGTAGTTAACGCGACGCTGTTTTTCGAAAAAATTTAGTGATTTTGAAACTAATCGTGCTTTCGTGCTTTCACTTTTCTTAGAGCCAAATGTAAGATCTCTGATCGTTAATTCTCAAGCACCAATGCACGTGGTTCGACGTCAATTCGTTTTCGACCCTCTTTGCTCGCGACAAACAATTATCACCGAATGCCTTTACCAACGTTCTGAACGTTTCGGCAAATTTCAGATTTTGATTCCGCACATAAAGTTTAATCGAACTTCTTTGATGAATAATTTCACTTACAGATGTCACTGCCGGTCATAGCAACCAAGAAAAAAAATATTTCGAATGGGTTTTCGAGTTAAATTTAAATTAAAAAGTCTTACTATTTTTTGACCACAGTAGTAAACATACTTATAAATACATGTCCATAAAAAATGCGGTAAATATTGTGGATAATGAAGTAAATTGGATATATGTAGATCATTACACAAAAATGCAGATAGGTGGAGAAGGACCTGACTTCGCTTGGAATTTCCATCATCATCTAAAAAGCCATTTAGCCCTTGGGGGTGCGGAGAAATTTCCCCCATTTCTCCCCTCTGAATCCGCCACTGATTAAAATAAAATATTGCCTTATTGATGGTATTAACTTAATTCACAAATAACATCCGCTCAAATTGTTAAAGTTTCATCCCAAAAGTTAAAGTTCAACCATTGTGTAATGGCGAAAATAGCAGTTCTAATAGACACACACGATAGATTAAGATACAAAATATTTCTGTTTTAACAATCATTCTTATATTATCGTTTCGAGTAACTTGCATATACAACTACTTATATTACTTTGTGGTCGATATTGGTATTAGGTATACCTGGAAATTTTGGAGAACTGTGTACGTTTTTCAACAGTAAATCGTGAAGGATTGTAATCCGCATTACAACTTTTAAAACAACCAAAATATTTTTGTGATTAATTTCAATTGAAATTGTATTGAGAAAGTCTTGTCAAGTGAAAAAATAAATTTAGAGACATTTCAATAATTTTGTAGATTCTTAAGTTGCTTTCGTTTCATTAATTTTTTCTTTTGTAGATTTTTGCCAAATGAGGTGATGGAATATTCCTATAAACGCAATCTGTATCATATGTATATAGTTGTAACGTCGTTTTATATGCACATACATTAAATATTTTAAAGAAATAATTAAAACTAAGTAAGTAAGGGCTAAGTTCGTGTGTAACCGATCATTTTAAACTAAAGTCTAACAAATGGAATTGAATTATTAATCATCTATTTTACTCGATCGCTTTCGGTCACTTCAAAAAGTCTCAGTACGAGTACAATTTACAAATACTGATAATTTTCGACAAATTGCAGTGTTGCTAGGTAGTGACTTTTATAGGCTTGATAACAAAAGAAGGTATATATAATGTTCACGACATCCATAAATTTTTATATTTCCATTATGCTATAAAACTTTTCAATTATTAGAATATTAAAATTGTTTCAAAGGAAAGTCTAAAGGTCAAATTATAACCTTGAAATCATAATTGGCATTAAACAGACTTTACTTCTGAATGAATTGCACATTTTAAATTTTCAAAAATTAAAAATTACATTTGCTATATTTTTGATTTAGGTTTAATAAATATCGGCTTCCTCAATTGGAATTTTAACTTTCAAATTTATTTCTGAGACTTTAACAAATGGGGCGCACGCCCATTTCTTTTATTTTTTTTGCAATCTCCTTTGTTAAATTTCAGTTTAATATCTTAATTTAGTGCTTAGTTATGGCTTAGATTTGTAGGCGTGTTGTGGTCCGATTACGCCCATCACATGTCCCAAGTTTCATTAAGATATCTTAATTTTTACTCAAGTTATCGCAAGAACAGACAGACAGACACGCAGATTTCAACACGTCTTGATCATTTATATACTATACATGTATATAACCCTATATCTAACTCGATTATCTTTAGGTTATACAAAGAACCGTTGGATGAACAAAACCACTGCCATCATCAAAAAGACAGATGCAAATTTCACCCATTTGAGTAGTCCAAAATTAAAACTTTATTTGATATATATATTTTTTTAAAGTACCTTTGTCTCTAGCAATAAACACATGTTTCATTAAACTATGTGCATAAACAAGAAAAGTATTGGCCTTTCTATAAAAGAAAACTTCTTAAAAGCTTAAATTCCATACAAAAAACTATATTAATGGGCATATGGCTGATTAGCTACACTTTAAATGGCCCCTTACGGCCACACAAATAATTCTCACAAGTTATACCGATTAATCTCTTCAACTACATTTACATATTTAGTTCTATTAACGTAAGCTGATTGAATGAGA
The DNA here is from genome assembly GCF_016617805.1 of Bactrocera tryoni. Classification (NCBI taxonomy): domain Eukaryota; kingdom Metazoa; phylum Arthropoda; class Insecta; order Diptera; family Tephritidae; genus Bactrocera; species Bactrocera tryoni. The sequence goes on along the minus strand of NC_052500.1, from coordinate 45,455,352 downwards.
GTTTTCATTAATCATTACATGTAGTTAGGAGTGCATCATCTTCGGGCTCAGCTAGAGCTAGAAACGATATTTTGAAATAGTAAAAATATTGAAACCCAGAAATCAGAAAACTGCTTTCCACTTACTTCTCTCACAAAAATGTTCCGATAAAATTTAATAATTACTATACACTACTCCTAAAGTGCTTCATATCACTGTAACTTGATTCTGATGATTTCCGCCGTCAACTTTAATTTTAAATTCCTAATCAGCAATCTCGAAAACTTATTTGCCGAACAAATCAATTCTCATTAAATTAAACCCTACGAATTTATTATATGCAGATTGATTCGGAATATTATTATTTGTACAAATTCAACACTGAATTATCATTGTAATATCATAAGTAAATCACCCATAGTTTAGAGTACATCAGCAACAGCTTGGAAGCATAATCAGCTATTCGGCTACATTATTTGGATTCTTATTTGGAATTTTATTTTTATAAATATTGTTATCAGACGACTTTTTCCATTATAAACACTGATAATTCAAAGATGCGTAAATTGAGTAAAGGCCGTATCTCGTCTCAGGAAGCATGGAGCAATAAAAAATTTTCTGCTGATCCTTTTTAGAATATGCCATGCATATGCCTGCTTTATTTGTATTCATAAGTCATAACTTGAAAAAAGGTGAAGTGATATGATCGTATTATCAAAAACAATAATGTTGTTTTCTTTAGATTTCTATAAATATAGTGAATGTCTGCGGCTTGAACAGTTCTATATGCAATACATACACACAATAAATAGCTTTAAAATTTCGCTGATAATATGTATTAGGGTGCATTAACTTTCTGCACCCTTTTTAAGGTTAGTGACCGCCTGCTTATTCAGCATATTGCGTATGAAATAAAGAGAAAAAACAAAGGATTATATATTAATCGGCTAAAACAGACAATTTGTCTATGTAATTAAATGACTTTGTATATGGCAGTAATCTTTACTACTATGAGCAAAAATAGTAGGACTTTTTCATAGTTTTAAAATTCCTCCCAATATATTTGTGACAACATTTTTTTTAATCCTCGAAATGTTTGTTAAAGTCAATTTCCAGAATAACATTAAATGCGCGTAGAGCAATGTCTTCAATTGACTAAAACGTTTTCGCCGGAGCGGCCGTTAGAGTTTGCTGAATATCTTGAAGTCACACAGAACTAAATCAGGCGAAGACGGTGGTTTCGGCAAGATATTGGCGAAATACTCACAAAGAATCAATGCAGTATGTCGTGGTGCAAAAACCAAGAGTTGTCGACCAATAATCCCGGCCTTGTTTTACGAATATGTTCGCCCAAACGACGCTTAACACTCAAATAGTATTCTTTGTTGACAGTTTGTCAAAAAAATTGTCAACATTTCCTTGATTTTTTGCCTGCTTTTGCGTGGTTCTTTCGGCTTCGGTCCAGTTTAGTCACGATATTCGGTTAAACGTGCTATTACTTTTCTTAGGGCCAAATAATCTTTCAAAATGGGTTCAATGATCCTACCGATATTCCAACGATGCCGGTAAGATTTCTGACCATCAATCGTCGTTCCTCACGCACCAATTCCTTTATTTTATTTGATGTCGATAGCCTTCCTGTACATGGTTTGCCATCAACGCGATCTCGACCATCCTTGAATAATTTGTACCAATCAAAATCCCTTGGTCGCGACAAACAATTATCAGCGAAGGCATTTTCCAACTTTCTGAACGTTTCGGCACCAAAAAACTAATGGAATTTCTTTATTGAATAACATCACTCATCGTAAAAATCGCCAAATGCTCTTTATGTACTTCGGAAACACAAGCGTATAATAATCACTAATGATTGTTTTGAAGTGACTGTCAGGCCAACCTAGAAAAAAAAACACTTCGACAAATGGGTTTTCGCGCGAATTTTAAATTGAAACACGAAATTTAATTGAAAGGACAGATAAATAGAAACGAGAATGCATTTTCTTACGATATCAAGGGATGTGCTTTAAAGCTACAGTGCAACAGTTTGTGGTCAAATAATACGGACCCAATAATTAACAATCTTCACATACATTTCGTTACTTTCAAGGAAGTAATTTTTTTGTTGAAATTATACTCATACGCATTAATCATTGAATTTTAATCAGAAATTGCATTCCACTTTTCGTGGCAAATAATCGTATAGTAGATCTGTATTAATCTGAGCAACCTCGTCATTGATAATCAAATGCCCGATAATAATCGAAACAATGAAATCAACAACATACACGTAAATTACTTCAATTTTATTTAATATAAATAACCAGCTTATAAGTCATTTATTTATGTTTTGAAATAATTGTAAATATTATTGCTAACTGGTAGTTTTGCAACCAATTGTTAAATAGTTCATAGTCTAAAGGTTATTTGTTCCATCGATTACGAACACTTGAGTAGAAACATACTCGTATGTATGTATATCCCACAGTGTTAGTTGTCAGATAGTCATGAACTAATGGTTACGAAAGAGAATTTAATAATACTACTAAAAAAACTGAAGGAAAAATTTGCTATTGATGTGCCAAGAGGTCTGTGGAGTATTTAAGGTCTCCTGATTACATATTTGAGCTCAAAAATGTTCGATCACTTACAGTAATTTTTATCATTTAAGAAAATGGTGGTGATTTGCACCCCTTTACTACAGAACAAAAAATCTTACGTTTAAGAAAACTTTTATGTTCGTTTTATACAATCCAGAATTAGCAAGAAACAGCTTCTAACATCAGAATAGGATAGATTCCAATATTGTGCTTATAAAATATATGAAAATAAACCTCATTGGTAAATTGTCGAACTTATCTCTTAATTTTAAGTAACGTATTATGTGTATGTATGTATGTACATAAGTATGTATACGCCAAAGCATGGCGAGTTTCAAACACATCACAAGGGGGCAGGGGAGCAGGGGAGTACTAAGTTCCACTGGAACGCAAAAATTTTACACTCTCGTATTTGTAACGATCAAAGTCGGAGAAATAATTTTAGTGGTTGGAAAATCTTTTTATTAAAACTCGTTATTCGACAAAATCGTGAATGTATTACATTTACGTATGGTATCCTCTTAACTTAGATTATTGGTCATAGATCAAAATATTTCATCTTAGATATGTAAAAATACAGATGTAGATATAAATATTTAACCAAAGCAACTAAACGTTATACACTAGGTACATAGGAAAAAGTCAACCAGAAGATCGATTCATTAAAATACATATACATATGTACATATATACATATATGTACGTAAGCTTTTGAACGTCAGGTATTAGATCTAGGAGAAGGTCTGAACTAATTTCATTAATTTTTGGCATTACTCAGAGGTAGCATCACGACACATTATTATCAGATACAAATGCTATCTGAGTTCCATTGAGACAGCTCAGATGTTGACTAATATCCTGAAAAGTGTAGTTCTTAGCCATATCAAACGCATTCTAGTAAAAATTAATAACTACATATTTTCAACAAGAAAGTAACAAACAGATTTAAATATTATCACAATCAGGTTCGGCAGAACTAAACAAAATACCGATCTTATAAAACGGTATAAGTATCTAAGAACAAAACTCTAATTTGACGCGCTCCCATCTAACATAATTCAAACAAAAGTTAACTTATGCATCAACTAAGGTAAAAATGAGCTAAACTAAGATAATGCGAGCATATTATAAGGAATTGTACTTGAATATTCGTCGGTTAGTTATTGAATGGTATGTATGTACATACATACATACATATATGTATGACATCATCATTGTAGTACCCCGTTAAACGAACATACTTACTTGTAGCATATACTTGCACTTGCGGTTTCTTTAGTAAAACAAAGTATCACTAAATAATTATTACATATGTACTTATGTATGTATGTATGTATGATAATAGAGCTCTCATAGAAATTAAAGTGTACATTCTCATATACTTGTGTACATATGTACGGTTATACATATATATTAATATGTCGATTGTTTTGTATTTTGTTTAATTACAAGGCGTACAAAGAATTAGATTTGGACATTGGACTGTTATTTAACTTAGAAAATATGTTATCAGACTTTAAATGTACGTACATACATATCTGTATGTACAGGGTTTGTCTGGAAAGTAATAGGACTGAGTCGATTTAAAAAAATTTATTGAACCGATCGTTACAATTCTTTAAAAAACTTTGCAAACATTGATGGCGTCACGGAAGACATTCTCTGGAGTAGCCTTGTGAGCCGAGGTGCATGCTGCTTGGATCCCCTCTGTCATCTCAAAATGCTTGCTTTTCATCGGCTTTTTCAGACAAGGAAACGAAAAAAATCCGTCGTTGGGATATCGACCTTGGTTAGGTAGTTGTTCACAAGAAAGGCGGTGTTAGCCGGGGGTTGTCTTAGTGCAACTTCCAATCGGCAGCGATGTCTTGTCGGACCTGATTGACCCTTCGTTTGAATCTCTTGAGGACATCCGCGCAAAACCTGGCGTTGATGGTTTGTCCAGGAGGAACAAATTCATGATGGACAATACCATTGATGTCAAAAAAGACAATGAGCATCATTTTCCCTTTGGATTTGCTCATTCATCAGCGACCTCTTCCCAGCCCTCCAAAAAGGCCTGGTGCCACCGAAACACACCACCTCTTGCTAAAGCAACATCTGGGTAAGTCTGCTTGATCATATCAAACGTCTCTGTAGCGGATTTACCGAGTTTCACACAGAATTTAATCGCGTACCCCTGCTCTAACGGACGCTGCATTTTTGGCCTGCACCACTTAGAGAAACGTCGCGTGAAAATGTTTGTTCTGACTCTCCAGGTGCTCGGAGACAACTGATCAGCCACTCGTTCGTTAGCTAGGAACACCCTCTACCGAGTCCAGTCCGTGCGCGCACGCTCCGAAGTACAGTTGCGGCGGAAGAAAATCAATCCTACTACTTTCCGGACAAATCCTGTACATATGTATAAGTACAAATTAAAGTAAGTGAATGCAATCATTAACAAGTAAGGAAGAGCTAAATTCGGGTTTAACGAACATTTCATACTCTTCCAACTTGCCAGAATTAGGTCCGGGGAAATACCTTCAGGGAGGGGTTAGGGCTTCAAGGTAAAAAAAGACTTTTTTGTGAATTTATTGCTTAAATATGGATTGAGTAATTTTGACATTTTTGACAATATACTTATGTAGGTTAATTGTTTTCGGTGCTCTTTTAGTTCATAAACTTTACACACGGTTTATCTCAAAACTACTTTATCAAAGTCCGTGTTCACTGTCATTTCAAAACTACTTGACCGATTCATTTCAAACTATGTACACTTTTTTTCCATCTACAAAATGGCGAAATTGTTTGTGGAAAATAACAGTTTACACTTTAAATGGTCGCTAAAAATTTTTAAATGAAAAAAAATTTCAAAACGTTGGGAGGAAGATTTGATTACAATTTTCTTGTTTTTTTATTTTCGGATAATTTCCAGCCGAGTTATGTTGAATACCACAAATTGTTCTTTTCCAAGACATTCTGGACGAAGCTCCGTTACCGGCTTATGCGTCAATATTTCTGCATAAAAAATTAACCTATATTGTCAAAAGTGTGGTCAATAATGTACAAAAGGTACGATTAAAATTACTCAATCCATATTTAAGAAATAAATTCGCAAAAAAAGTATTTTTTTTTTATCTTGAAACCTTAGCCCCTCCCTTCACGAGCATTAGGTTTTTTAGTTATATGGGGTCTAGAGCAAGTTTTTATTGATTTTTATTAAGATAACTGACATGTTTGCCGATATCTACGGTATAAAGTCAACCGGAGTACAAAAATATTTCTATTGACATACAGGCATATTATTATCAAAAAAGGGATTCTCTCCACATTTATGTATGTATGTATATGAGGTATAGATTGACCGATATTTCAATGGAAATTTATATGTCTCTGACGCATTTATTTATACATATATTTATCGAACTTTTAGTGTTTAGGTGATAAAAACAACCTTTGAATGGATAAAACTATTATACACGGTAGCAACATGTTACAGGAGTATGATAATAAATTACTGCTTTACTGGGTCAAAAAATATTAAAGTCTTACAATTTAACGAAACTTTTACGCAAACACGATTTGGTCATAAACTCCCACACTTGTATACTGTTATTGTTTACAAGCACACACATACAGTTACGGACAATAAAATAGAATCAAAAGTGTTGCTTTGAAACAATGGCATAATTTTTCTGAAATTTTTCATTTATTTTGTAACTTTTTTGCATAATAACAAGTAATATGTACTTTTAAAAAAGAGAAAAATATAGCATTGTCGAGTTTTACAGTTAACTGTAATTTAAAAAAGGGTAAATAGCGTACCCCGTGCTTAGTGACAAAATAATAAAATCAATAGCGAAATGGTTTCATAAATGAAAAATATTTAAATAGTTATGTATATTAACTTAATTAGATCTATGGAATGAATAATTGTATCAATTATGAACTTATTTAAAAAATGGGTCGAGCAAAACATTGTTCAGAGGAGGAAAGATTGTGCGTCCAAAATTTGCAAGGAATGGGTCACGCGTAAAGGCAAATTGCAAACATTTGAAATATGTCTCAAATATTTATGTTTGATGCCTTAAAATTTCCGAAAAAGGGTTGAAGAAATAGGCCGACCACAAAAAAATGACTGCGCAAGTCGTTCGAAATATTGCATGATTGCCGATGCGCGTAGCGTTTAAGGCCCCTGCAGCCATTCAATAAGAATTATGTGCAAAAATTTCTTCAAGAACAGTATGAAGACGACTTGTGGAGAAAAAATTGCTTTGGCACATGGTCCCGAAAGGTGCCAATGGTGAGAAAACGGCATAGATGCAATCGTATTCAGTTTGCAAAACGACACATTAATTAGGGCTGAAAATTAAGAAAAAATGGTTCGACATTTTATGGTCCCAATGCAAAATTAATATGATAGAAAATAATAGTTGCGCGTGAGTCCGACGTCCAAAAAACAAAGAAATGTGCATCCGCTACACGACTAGGTCCTTCAAACCCCGTGGGGCAATATAATGGATTAGGATTGTATCTCATATTGTAATGCGGGACCTATTTTTTGGATACAAGGAAACATAGACCGCCATATATACGTTAATGTTTTAGATAAGGTCATACTCCCATACGCTGAATAGAATTCGCCTTGCATTTTGGCAATTTCAACAAGAGAGCGACACAAAACATACTTCGGGTCTCGCAAAAATGGTTTTCAGATCATGGGGCTAGCGTTATGGCTTGGCCAGAATAATCAGCAGATCTAAATCTCATCAAATACTTACGGAAAATTGTTAAGGAAAATATTGCACCCCTTAAACCGAAAAATAAGGCAGAATTCACAGAGAAGGTACAAAGGTCTGGTATTCTGTTCCACAGGACACTTTCGGTAGCCTAATTAGGTCTATGCCTAGAAGATGTGCATCGGTATTAGACGATTAAGAATACACTACAATCTACTACCAATTTTTCCATTAGTTAACTTAAAAAAATATTTTTTTAATGTAAAAGACTTTGATTCTATTTTTTTGTCCTTAGAATTTTTGAAATATATTCTTTACCTTTGTTTTTGTAATATTTATGAATTGTTTTTTTCAATATTTTTAATGCTACCAATAGCACTTGATATGAAGTACATAATAAAAATATAACTTAGTTGAATTTAAATCAAATTCATAACTTTTTTAAAACGGAAAATTAGTACCATGGATGATTCTATTTTATTGCCCGTAACTGTATGTATATATACGTAAATACAAGACTTAGGCACTTGTTCGAATGAAACTCAGAGCTTGAACATTTATATTGAAAAAAATTTCATGTCGTATACAACTTTGGAGTGGCGTTGAAGAGCCAGACTTTATAATTAGCTGCAAACCAAAAATAGCATGATCAATTTTAACATACCATATCTTAGAGTTTTTATAAGTAAACATATTTTCGTGATGCATAAGAATATGAAACTTGAGATTATGTGACTGATATTTGCCATCGCTTTCGATATTGGTTGTGCTCAATTAAGGTTATTTAAATTAAACATTTAAATCTACCCAATTTGCCATACTTAACAATGATGGAACAGGCGAAAGTATTAATTGTATATTGAATGTGCATACATACTTATGTATATGTTTTTTGAAATGTTTCACTAGTTTGCTCCTAGTAATCTTATAAAAAAAACTCTTTTATTGGTTGTCATTTTCGCCCTTCCGCTTTATTTCATACCGCATTTATCGGCCAATACGTGGGCTATCTTATTAAAATTAAGTGGATGTGTTTACTAATAAAGGTGCATATTTGTGCCTAAACTCGGATACAAATTTACATTAGTTACCTTAATGAAACTAAAAATCGCATTTTATTCTGTTAATAGTATGTGCCATTGCTCAAAATAGATAAAATGGGGTCAACACCACCCCTATCAACCTCATACCTATTATAAGATTTTCAAATATTATTATACAAACTTTGATTATTGTCGGTGCTACTACTCACATATGCTCATATGTAAGTATATTGATTTTCGTTATTCTAACAAATCTTGAGCCGAACATATGTGTGTATGTATGCATATTCATAAAATTGTTTGAAAATATGTTCTCAAGTAGACTTCAGCAACGTAAAAATTAATTAAACCTTCCTCTGCCCCAATACATAAGCATGTACATATAGCCTATGTAATAATTTCCGCCTTACAACCTGACAAATGTAAATAAAAATCCAAATCCAAAAAAAAATAAATAAACAAGTTTTCTTAAAATGTATATGGCTTACCGCTGCATAAGTACATACATATGTATAATAAAATTGGTGTAGACTTTGATCTAAACCTTACATGCCTTCACGTTTTCAGAGCAACTCATTAAATTAAATCTAGCTTCTTCAATTGAGTTTATATCACATATTACTCATTTAGGTATGATTTTATTACATAAGTACATATACATACATATGTATATATTTTTTCGACTCGAGGTAAAAAAAAAGTATTAAATTAAAGTCAGTACAGGACCTTCAATACACTTATGTTGAGAAGATACCGAATTTCATTGTTATCCATTCACGACTTCGTCCAATAATGAATGCTTAACTCTTTTTTTATAGTACATATAAAGTTTTGCAAACACTTGAATATATTGGAGATCTTTCAAAAGTATCAGTATAAATTGTTAATGTATTAAATGTTCGGTTACGCCCGAACATAGCACTTCTTTACTTGTTTAATTTCAATTATCATACATACAAAGCTGCATACATAATGTTCATAAATATTTAACCGTATGTGAGTATTAGTCATTATATTTCCCTTTAGGGAAAGCAGTTCATTCCTCAAGATATTGTTATTTATTTATCATAAAAAACAATATTCGTATACAGACAAAAAAATAGTGCATTACGTCTTCGATTCGCGGGTCTTGGAAATTGACTATTCGAACCACTTCTGGTATGTGCAATATATGTACAATAAATATATAATAATAAATATCATATATATAATAATAAATATCACGAACAAATATCAAGCGATTATACAACAAACAAAGAAAAAGATAAATCTTAAGAGCATAGTTCATCATAGGGAAAAAGAGTTGTAGAAAATCGAAAAGATTTGGAACTCGTTTTGCTAGTGTTTTATAGTAGCATTTCATGTTTATTGTTACATACATACATATGTGCTGTAACTTTGCATTCACTAACCAGAAAAGTTTCTTTATTTTTATAAAATAAAATTGAATTGTTGCCGTAAAACATTATTACCCTAAGCAATTGTGCAATTTTACCAGCAGGGTCTTATTTCTTCGGCTGTGTAATCATAGTGCTAAAGTCCGAATTCTTATCAAAATATTCATTTTCAATTTGAAATGTTAAATAAGTTGCCCGTGGATGTTAGGAAAATAAAAAAATATATATGTACATACATATGTATGTATATCCATATCATATCGAAAACTTGTAAAGTGTGATACTTAAGCTCCACATTAAGATACGAAACTGTAATTTGGTACAACGAATTGCATTATGAAGAGGCATTTGTGGTTAGAAAATATAAAAGTAGTAATAAGTGATATCTGAATTTGGTATCCCCGCAAAACTAATACGGTTGTGTAAGCTGACGTTGTGCAACACCAAAAACTCCGTCAGAATCGGGAAGGACCTTTCCGAGCAGTTCGATACCAAACGAGGTTTCAGACAAGGTGACTCTGTTTCGTGTGACTTCTTCAACCTACTTCTGGAGAAAATAATTAGAGCTGCAGAACTAGACCGATAAGATATAATATTCTATAAGAATGTACTGCTGCTGGCGTATTGATATCATGGGTATTGATATCATTTGCCTTAACAACCGCGCCGTTAGTTCTGCTTTCTCCAGAATGTATAAGGCAGCGAAGCAAATGGGTCTGGTGATGAACGAGGGCAAGACGAAATATCTCCTGTCATCAAACAAACAGTCGTCACACTCGCGACTAGGCACCAACGTCACTGTTGACAGTCAAAACTTCGAAGTTGTAGATAATTTCGTCTATCTTGGAACTAGCATCAACAGCAACAATAATGTCAGCCTGGAAATCCAACGCAGAATAACTCTTGCCAACAGGTGCTACTTCAGACTAAGTAAGCAATTGACAAGTAAAGTTCCCTCTCGAGAGAAAAGTTCTGCGGAAGATTTATGGTCCTTTGCGCATTGGCCACGTCGAATATTGCATTCGATGGAACGATGAGCCGTATAAGATATACGACGACATTGACATAGTTCAGCGAATTAAAAGACAGTGGGTACGCTGGCTAGGTCATGCTTCCGAATGGACGAAAACACTTCAGCTCTGAAAGTATTCGACGCAGTACCCGCCGGGGAAGCAGAGGAAGAGGAAGACCTCCACCAGGTGGAGAAGAACCTGGCTTCGCTTGGAATCTCCAATTGGCGTCACCTTGCGAAAAGAAGAAACAACTAACGCGCTGTTGTTAACTCGGCGGTAACCACGTAAGCGGTTTCTACGCCAGTAAAGAAGAAGAAGAAGCAACCCAGACTTTGTTCTTTATAAATATTCGGAAACCACTAAACTTCTGAGCTTCATAATAGCATCAAATCAGCTGTCACATATTCATAGATAAATTGACTAGAATACCAGTTATGGTGTATGGTATAAAAGAAAACAATGGTTTATAATTTTAGAATGGGAATAAAAAGGAATAGATTGCGGAACGGCTGAATATACATATGTACATGCTAAAACAAATATTTTTTTTTCACAAATAGAAATAATTAAATGTCATGCAACTGTCTTATTTATTTTTCTATGAGACTTCTCAGTTGAGCACCATTTTTCACGTGCGGAGAAATGCTTAACTCTTGCAATTGAAACCTTAACTCAGCCGATTTTTACTGTACTACTTAATGTTTCTGCACAACAGAGAAAATAATCAATAAAACATATAGAACGGATTATCATTTTTTCTCAAACCTCATAAAAACACAATGTGGTGATTTGCTTATGTTAATTTGCTATGGATATGTAAATATTTGGCATATGTATACTCAGTATTTTCTAATTTACAATTTTTTCTATAAAAACCTCTAATATTGAACGAAGGTGTCAAGCTAGCCTAAACAAACAATTTTTGCCTCTTTCTTACATATACATACATACATACATATGTATATGAATTTAAATTTTAGATATGAATACATATACAATATGCTTATGAATAGCCAATTAGCATTTACAAAAAAAGAAGTAAAAACTATTTAATTCTTTTCTTTAAGGTTGATAAAAGCCGCACCGGTAAAGTGTTTTGAAGTCAATACTATATTTAATTTAAATAAATTTAAATTGAAAATGTGTACCTCTATGTAATTCAAAATTTACTGTTTGAATTAAAGTCGGTTTTACTCTCTGCGAAAATATTCTTACTCCATTTAAAGCCAGACTCTTTATTCGGGAATAAATAAACAAAATGTACTGTAACAAATCAGCTGTTTTTTGTTTACATTGGAATTTGTATTAAAAAAACTACATAACAGAAGTATAAAAAACAACACTACTTCAGAATATCAGAGTAAGTTTAGGGGTCTAATCACTCGCCGATTCGTGGCTAATAGATGGCGCTAATTTCGAAATCATTGAAAACGTAAAATCGAGAATTTCTGTAGAAAAAAAAAATTGGGCCATTTGTAAGAATTTATGTGTAAAATTGCTTATGTTTAAATCTGTATTTTAGAGACAAGAGATGCGGGTTAAACGATTATACTCAAGGTATTTTTTTTTGTGTACAAAATTGTGTACTTTTGTAAACACAAAGCAACGAAAGCAATTGGAATCAAATTAACTCAAAACAAACTAAACCCCCAGTTAAATCGCGAAACTTAATCTTATATGTACATATATGTACATAAATATACATATGTGTGTATATGTATGAATGCATATATAAATAAAGAATTCAAGTGTCTTAAGCAAACACAAATATGCGAAAAGCAAACGAAACATTTACGAATTTTATCGAGCAGTTAGGTGAGATTGAAGCACGTATCACCTGTGGTGGGAAAATGTATATAAACACTTTATTTGAAACAAGTTATAGTAAAATTGTTGTTTGTTATATATAAAAATAAAAAAAAAACTGCGATAAAACTATCTTCTTTCTTAAACGCGCACAAGTACATACAATACATACATACATACTACATATGTACTACATTCACAAAGAAGCAACTGTCAAACAATTCGAGTCGCTCGCACACAAACTGTCTTGTTTTTGCATTTATTAACAACAAATACACAGTCGACCAGCACCGCTGCTGAAACAACTGCTATTTAAGCTTAGCTGCAGTCACGTCGGCTAGTCGTGTGGAGTCTTGTGCAACAGCTGCAAAAACTGGATTTACTGTGCTCCTTCGCTTTCAGATCTTATTATCTTAAAGATTCTTATAGTAAATATTTGAAACCAGTTTCTATAGAAAGCGAGAGGCCCAATAGTTTTGTGCCTAAATAGAATGCCGAACAAAACAATCTTCACAATTGTTGCTGAAATTTTTAAGTAATTGAATGTGTCAATATGTGCTCATACGCATGTTTGAATGGAAATGTCAAAAAAAAAAGTCACTCAGAAGCAATTGGCAATACTTTTCGCGCTTTTTATAACACAAAATTTCACTTTTCGCTTTATCGTTTATTAGGAACTCACTCACATTTAGGCTCTCAAATTTCTGATTTTTTTATTATTTAATATTTAATTTGATTCAGTTCATTTAAATTCACGTTTCCGATCGCGTATAAATTAGTCAGCGTATTTGTTTGTAGTCCTTATTAAAAAGCGTGTAGCGAGCAGAAGCACAAATACTCAACCACTCCAATCGAGCGTAGTTAACACTTTGGCTATTCTTGTCGAACCAAAACAGTATTGAAGCGCAAAGCAGCTTAGCTAACAATCGGTTGGTTGGCTGTCCAGCATGTGTGAACAAGTTGGAATCAATATACAACAGCAGCAGCAGTAACTGTTTGGAGGGTGGTGGGACGGATGAATAACAGTAACAACTGATCGGCAAAAACAATCAGAATTATTGTAGCAGCAAAGAGGTGCTGCGCTTCGTTACGCTTTTAAGCGTTTCCCAAGCACATATTCATTCAAATGTTTATGTATGTACATACATATATGTATGTGTACATTTAAACTGGCATGTTGTTATCAGTTGATAGCAAATGCTCATCGCACTCATGTGAGTGGTGAGATGTACACGTTTAAGACGCGGGGGTGATCCATGGCGAACGATCGTTGATCAACAATTGTTAACAGTAACAGTATTGATAACAACAATAAATAAAATGTCAATTAGTAAGCTATGAATATATACATAATTGCATACATATTCATGTAAATAAATATGTACATATGTAAGTGCATATTCTGCCGAGTCGAGAGTCCAATATTATCGAAATTTTTATTTTCAAATGCTTTGTTTTCTTTGTGTGTCGGTCTCAACAGTTTATTACTTCATTTACAATATACATATGTATACATATGTATGCACATTAGGGTGTTTTTTTTTTGAACTATTAATTTTTTTCAGTCCCGTCACGAAATTTTCATGGAAATACCTTAAAAAAAATTCCCTGAAAATTTTAGCCTTTAATATTAAAATTAAGAACTGGACCAAGGCCTGTGAAAATTTTCCATAGAAAATTCACTACAATCGTGAGTTTTTATCTTTAAATTCCAACAGAGCAGAGGTATTTTATGGCATCGTTTTGACTTTAGACGCATATTTCTCAGAATTGTTCACTCTACAAAAGTGCCCAGTGCAAAGTCGTAACTCACACCGGGGAGGTAGTACGGGGCTCTAAACCCGATTTTTCCAAGAATTTCGCTTTTTGTCTGAGGTTAAAATCGCTATAATTAATACTTCTCGAGATATTCAGCTTTTTAAGTAAGGCTGTATGCAATTTTCGTAGATTTTTTAATACATACCATCTATAAAATTTCTATATAGCCCTACTTAAAAAGCCGAATATATACTGGGCACTTTTGTAGAGTGAACAATTCTGAGAAATATGCGTCTAAAGTCAAAGCGATGCCATACAATACCTCTGATCTGTAGGAATTTAAAGATAAAAACTCACGATTGTAGTGTATTTTCTATGGAAAATTTTTACAGGCCTTGGTCCAGTTCTTAATGTTAATATTAAGGGCTAAAATTTTCAGGGATTTTTTTTAGGGTATTTCCAAGGAAATTTCGTGACGGGACTGAAAAAAATTAATAGTTCAAAATAAAAAAAGACCCCTAATGTACATACTTTTGTACAAATCAGACACGTTCATGTACTGTTGTTCAAGATACAAAATACGTTTTTATACTCTTGCAACCAGTTGCTACAGAGTATTATAGTTTTGTTCACCTAACGGTTGTACGTATCACCTAAAAATAAGCGAGATAGATATAGGGTTATATACATACATATGTATTATATAAATGATCAGGATGATGAGGAAAGTTGAAATCCGGTTGACTGTCTGTCTGCCCGTCCATCCTTCTGTGCAAGCTGTAACTTGAGTAAAAATTGCGATATTTCGATGAAACTTGGTACGCAAGTTGTTAGATAGGCGTAATCGAACCATTGCCACGCCCACAAATCCGTGATTTTTTTGAAAAAGTGGGCGGGACCTCGCCTTCTAACAAGTTAATTGTACATATCTCTTAAACCGCTAAAGCTACAACAACCAAATTCGCCCACCACGAATTACAAGAACACCTACCGCTAATGCGAAAATAGATGAAATCGGATGGAAACCCCGTTCACTCCCCATATAACGGTACTGTTAAGAACTACTAAAATCGCGATAAATCAATAACTAAATAAGACAGAGACATTGAATTTTACCACCGAGATGGTATAAAAGCGCTTTATGGGAGCCGCTGTGAAAATTGGACAATGGGTGTGGCACCCACTTTTTGGTGAAATCCCATATTTCGGGACCCGATCAACCGATCTCATCTCATATTGTAAAAATGGACGAAATCGGACAACAACCACGCCTACCTCCCTTTGATTCTTTTACTTTCCAGTACACAAATCAAGAAGCAATTAATACATCGGGATAAAACTTTGCCCTAAAGACATTAGTGTGAGCGACCTTATGACCAAAAAGTGTTTAAATCCAATAAAAACTGTTCAATCCTCTAGGTACCGAATATTTAGAACCCGGTACTTATAGTTGACTTTTGATTGAAAATGTCGGTCAATGTGTGATATATGTAACAAAAATTGAGGGATACTGCTTCTCTTCTAGCGGTTTGTCTGTATGTCAAAAATGGGTTGAATCGGACCAATACTTCCCTTATCCCCCACTTACTTAATATAAAGATTTTCGAACTTCGGGGTGACTTTGTACCGCATATATCGGCCAATATGTGAGTGATCCCAATAAAAATAAGAGAGCGTGTTCTACTCATACATCAGAGTGTATCTTTGTGCCTAAAATGGATAAATTTGAGCGAAAACATGGCCTAGCCCCTATAGTATTAATATCAGGATTTTCGAACATCCGGCTGACATTACTCTATATCATATGGCTTTACACCTTAAAGTATTTCCCTAACTTTGTTTCGTGCAAGAGCAAGAGTATAAAATGTTCGGTTACACCCGAACTTAGCCCTTCCTTTCTTGTTCTCAATTATAAATATCTTAAATAAAAGAAATTGACATTTATTCTAATAGTTAATTTTTTCGTTATTTTCATTAAAAGTTTTACACATTTCTGACATGTTTAAAATAATAATATAATTTAGTTGTTTATATTAATTTATGACTAATTGTATTTTTTTTTTATAAAAAAAGAAAAATCAAAATGTTTAAATAACATACATATGTACATGTGTATGTATCTCTTAAACCACTTATAACACAATAACCAAATTCGCTCAGGATAAATGCTTTAAGTATCCCTACCGACAATGTAAGGATTGTGAAATCGGATGCTAACCCCGCCTCTTCGTTGAGTTTACATCACATAGTTTTCATTTAAGGATGACTTTTACATAATTTTCGTCGTTCTGTTTGTTTAATACAAAGTTTTTCCAACACTTAGGTATGTATAATAATTCAATTATAAAGGAGCTTTCTCATAGAAGCAATACAAAGTTTTCAATCTGCATTGTATTTTCTTGGTTCTTAATAGGATGAGCTCTTAAAATTTATCTAAAAAATAATGGTATAATAATGAAATATCCAGTGAAATTCTTCATTATGGTCAGCCCTTATATTTGGGCTCCTCCCATGATCGGACAAATTTTATGAACACAACGTTTACATTAATATTTTCATAAAAAACCAATTCCTATAACCGGGCATGAGTGCGTTCCAATCAGTGGCGTAGCTAGGGGGGGCGAAGGACTCCGTCACCCCGGGCTCAACGTCTTGGGGGCGGCAAAACGATCTTCGCTGTTTTTTAATATTCAGAAAAATACTTCAACAAATGTTTTACGAAATTTATTATGAAAGATAAAGAGTTGTACACTCACAATGTAATCATCTGAATAACAATGAAAAATATTAATTTTTACTCGAATACTCTTCACTCTTTGAATTTGTCTTATATCTTTTGGCTTATATCTTTCTTAAAAATAGTGATAGAACTTAAAGATACACTTTTCTAGCTTTGTCTAGCGACGTGTCATACTCACAGTTACCCTATGCTTTGAATGTAAAAAATACTTTTATTTCTCCAAATTTTCCAAAATGGTATTTAAAAACTCCAATTCGGGCAAAAATTCCTGCAAATTGTGTCAAAAGTGCACAAGATATAGGGCGAAAATGGGTTTTTTCTATGGCTTTTTGTAATATGTCTTGTAAATTTACTATCAATTTCATCAAAACCCGTATTGTGAGAATTTTGGAACTTCAGAATTTGCGTGGCTTCTAGTTCCTAAATTTTATATACTTAATATCGAAGATATTTTGTAAAAATTCACTTTTGTTCGAACCACCTCATGAAACTTGTAAGTAGGTAGATAAAGGGGGGCGGCAAAACATCCTTGGCCCCGGGCGACCGAAATTGTAGCTTCGCCACTGGTTCCAATGACAATATACATATGTAGGTAATATTTCGTTCAAATTGTCTTTGATTAACGGACAAGAATCCGCAACATGTGGAAAGAAAATTGTGTACAATCTGTAGTTCCCGTTTTCATTAATTCTTATTAATTTGTGTAGTTGTGCGAAAGTGTTTTTTTAAGAATAATACGCAACCAATGATCACATACATATGTATGTGGATAGCTCCCATAGAGGGATGGGTGTCCAGTTAGGAGGAATTTCACTGTACACATTTAGAAATGTCAAACTAACTAGCATGGATTATAAAATTATTATATTTAATATAACTGTTTTAATAGAATACATTAACCGATTGCAGTCAAATTTGTTACCAAACCACATTTTGTCTAAGGTAACACAATGTTTAAATTTATGAAGGAATTCATCAGACGGAAAAACGGAAATCAATGTTTCCACTAGTGGGATCAAAACGGAACACAGGGACTGTTGGAACATATTTCAAATTTGAAATGATTTATGAATATTTGTTATTCAAACTTCGACCTAAAAGAATGATTCCGATTTCTTTGAAAATCATGACAATCTAAAGATTAATGGTATTTGTAAAGAAATCAAACTGTTTGTAGAGTTAGAAAACAATTTTGTTTGTTTAATAAAAAAATGATACATTAAGAAAGCCGCATTTGACTGCTTTACCTTATGACCTCAAAAAATAATGTGTATTTTTTTATATGTCAGTAAACATACTATTTAATTGGCTTCTTCTATAACAATCTACATATGTATACCTCTGCATGAGTTTTATACGCATTATTGCTTATGAATATGCATGATTAGGTCCGTCTGGGCAAGCGGTGACTTGAGTAAAAATTTAGATAAATTTAATACCATAAGAAGTTCGGTATTGTAGAAGGGAGACGGACCATTGCCACCCATACAAATTCTACTTTGTGTTTTAACTAAACTCCAAATTAATATGCCAATAAATTAGGGAGCGACATAAGTGTATCAAAAAGTGAAAATGGCCCGCCTCTAATAGATTTAATGGACATACTTATTTCACAAAGCCCTCAAGTAACATCAACCAAACTTGCTGAAGAGATATCTTTTTAGCACGTTTTTATATTCTATGTGGCTGAAATCCGATTATAACCATACCTACGACCCATATAATTCATTTCATTAAGATATGTTAATCTCTTTTGAGTTTTTTGAATGATTTCCCTTCAGGGTCTGTGAAATTATTCACTCAATAAATAGATTGTATAGCAAGAACGTCGCATTGTAAATTGTTTGTACTCATATAATTAACCACTTCATGCCGCTTAACCGACTACAGAGCAATTGATGATTTGACTTTAGTTTGTACTTTGGACGCGGTTCAATTTCCAAAACAATTTCACGCAATTGCATGTAGATATGTAAGCATATTGTACTAAAAGTATACGGTATACGGATGTAAAGTATTTTTATACTCTTGGCAAAATGTGGCGACATAGTATAATAGTTTTGTTCACTTAACGGATGTTTGTATCCCCTAAAACTAATCGAGAATGATCACGAGACGAAATCCGGATGTCTATCTGTCCGTGAGTCTACGTGTTCCTTAGCAAAACCTGGAGGACAAGTTCGTGATATTAAACAAAAACTTATAATGTACCATAACTAAGCACTAAATTAAGATGTAAAGCTGTAATTTGGAACTGTGGATCGCAGTAGCAAAGGCCACCTGTGCGCAAAAAATTTTGAAAAAATGAGCGTGGCCCCGCCTTTTAAGAGGTTTAATGTACATATCTCCCAAACCGTTGAATCTAGTGTAACCAAATTCGGTCAAAACAAATCCCTTAAGTACTCCTATTTATGTACATTGTTAAAAGTGATGAAATCGCATGTTAAAAACTACTATAAACGCAATAATAAATAATTAAATGCGCCAGAGACATTAAATGTTTCCTCTAGCATGGTATGAGAGGGCTTTATGAGAGTCGTGGTCGAAATTTAACGATGGGTGTGGCACCGCCCTCTTTTGGGTGAAATCACATATCTCAGTACATGATGGACTGATTAAAATTCGGTATATAATATTCTTCTAGCATTCCTATGTTACAGGAATATTATACCGCCTACTTCCCATATAACACAATTTTAAATTCTAGTTGATTCTTTCATTATACAGTATATAAATCAAGAAGCAATTAATATAGCGAGATAAAACTTTGCACGAGTAGTGCCTTTTAAGAATGCCACTTTATGACTGGGTACCGAATATGTGGACCCAAGTGCGTAAGTTGATTTTTTACCGAGATATAGTATATAATTGAAATTCGGAGAGAAGTCTTTCCTGATAATAGTATGTCTGAATGTCAAAAATGGGTTAAATCAGTTCAATACTTCACTTAGCTTCCATTTAACTAGCACGAGGCTTGTTCAAAATGTATCGCGAATTTTGTATTCCTTAAGAAAATGTTCATGAATATCCAAGTATATTGCCCTCTTCAAAGAAAGAGTGCTTGCAGAATGAACGCTGAAAACCGATCCAAGCACAAAGCTGAAAATCGAAACATACGATTACATTCTTGATAAGGTAGAATCCAAATTAACCAAAAATTGTAATAATTTTATAAAAAATACCAATAACGCCATGTAAACGACTTATACTAACCCTGGGGTGATATATTTAAATTTTACTAAAATTATTATTTTACTTTATATTGTAATCTCATTTACTCTCAAACTAGTGTTATTATACGTAACAGTTTCGCAAAGGTTTTAGTTAAAATATTAAATGGTATTAAAGACAAAAAATGTAAATAATTGATGAATGTTTTGTGAGGAAAACAAAAATATAAAGCATACAAAATACTGCTATTTAATAGTTCTCGATGCATTAGAAAATTCCTTCTCATAAAATTGGCCTTAAAAATATTAAGAGCGGGTATTCTAAATATTGTTCTACCACATTCATGGTAACTGATTTCTCTCAGCTCAGCTTTGACCGTCCACTCTGCAGATGTCCTAATCCCCGTCGGATAAGACGCACTTTTGTCAACGCTTTCTCCAGTCTTCGAAAGAGCCGGAATATTATCAGGCGAATACGGTATTCGCGAAACGATATGAGTCAAGTTTTTTTTGTAAAAAAAAAGTCACGAAGAACCAATGCAAGTATGGCATGGTGGATTTGAGCAATTTTGGCATCAATCAATACTTGATGCGTTTGAGACACAAAACATTCTTCCTTGCCACTATGCCAAATGATATTCTAACACTATCAACGAGGTACCCAATTGTCAATCGACGATTTTTAAGCACCAAATCCCCGCCCAGTGAAGCAAGTTCGTTGCTCAATAAAATCAACCATTGTAAAAATTTGAAAATTCACGTTTGGTTGTTTACAAAAACACCTGTAATTCGGAGATAATAAAAAGTTTTGACAAACAAATGCTTGAAAATTATTATATGCAGTCCTATCAACCATGATAAAAATTTTACCTGTATTCCTGATAATATAACCTCCGCAAACTCAAGTGCATCCAGGTCCTTCTATATCTGATCTCACCAACGGAGTGCAGGTGTTCCACTTCCACTGCTTCCCCCGGCGAGTACTTCGTCGAATACCGGAGTATGTTCATCCATACGGACAACATGGCCTAGCCAACGTTGCCGCTGTCTCTTAATTCGCTTAACTATGTCAATGTTCTCGTATAACTCATCGTTCTATCGAATGCGATATTCGCCACGGCCAATGCGCAAAGAACCATCAATTTTCCGCAGAACCTTTCTCTCGAAAACACGTAACGTAGACTCATCAGGTATGGTCATCATACATTTCTCTGCACCATATAGGAGAATTTTGTCGTCGAGAGCGGACTTTAGTTCTCAATTGCCTACTCAGTCCGAAGTGCACCTGTTGGCAAGAGTTATTCTGCGTTGGATTTTGAGGTTTATATCGTCCTTCGAAAGTTGGATTTTGAGCAATTTTTGGTCGTCAGTCAATTTGTGCGGAACAAATCGTGCACACACTTTTCGTAAGCCCAAATGTTCGGTCAAAATGCGATAAATCGATGTTTTGGTGATGTTCAATTCCATTTCCATGAATTTCAATGATTGTTTCGGCTGATTTTTGATGAATTCACGCATAGTTCGATGGAATTTCCGGGGATCACGGATTTTGATTGGCCCACATGTTGATCGTCATTTATGTATGTCCTCACGACCGCTTTGAAAACGTTGAAACCACTCATGCACTCTGCTACGGGATAGGCAATCATCGCCATAAACTTGTTTCATCAATTGAAACGTTTCGGTAAAAGTTTTACCAATTTTAAAATAAAATGTAATCCGATAACACCTGACACCAATAACGCAATAACTTCACTTGCAATCGATAAAGATAGCAGATTATAACGCACCAGTCGACATATAGATGGTACCAACAGAAGGCGCTTGATTCAAAAATTCCTGTTTACTTTGGAACACACCTTGTATTTGCTTCGCTTCCTTATCCATTCTGCATTTTGCGGGGATACCAAATTCAGACAAGTTGCTTTGAAATCGACGAAGAGGTGGTGCGTGTCGATTCTCTTTTCACAGGTCTTTTGCTAAATTTGGCGCATGGCGAATATCAGGTAAGTTGTTGATTTTTCACCTTAATCTTTTTCCACGTTTTACTTTTAATAATTTTCGTTATTCTAGTAAGTTGTATGCCAATATGTTGGTCAAGATGTAATATCTTATAACGTACATATATAAAAATGAATCGCAAAATGTGTTGCTGAGCGCATAACTCAACAACGCCTTGACGAATTTGGCCAATTCTTTTTTCTAAATGTTCGTTGAGGTTCAAAGATGTTTTTTACGGCAAGAAACCAGCCCTTTTCTTTTTCCCATATAAACGAATGAATGTTTGTTTGTTAGTAACGCTAAAACTCGAGAACGGCTGGAGCAATCTTGATGAAATTTTCAGAGGTTATTCGCTGTGGATCGGAAAAGGTTTAGAAATAAAAATAACTGTATGCTTTTTCGTAGGGAAAAGTTGGGAAATTGGACAATTCCAAAAAGTAACTTTTCATACAAAATTTTTTTGTTACGATGCCACGAAGAGGTCTCGCTAATATCAGTCGCCGTTCTTTTTGGCATCAACATAGATTGGCAGCCCAAGACACATGACCGAGTACTCCCAGGATGCGATGACATACTTATGTACGTGCGGAATTATGGATCGCGTTCAATCAGCCAGCGATCGTCACGATGTCACAGCACTACTTTTCAAACAACAGGTACGATGTTTGATGGACCTTATCTTGAAGCAACGAATGGTATAGATGGTCCTGAGGTTTGCCGCACGCACACATTCTTCTTTGGATGGTGGATGGTGGTTACACCAGATCAAATTGATGAAATCATTTCTGCGGAAATTCCTGATGCAGAGAAAGATTCAGTATTATACGAAGTGATGAAAACCAATATAGTTCATGGACCTTGCGGACACCATAATCCCATTTCGGTTTGAATGGCTGACAATAAAAGCATGAAACACTATCCACATGCTTTTCTTTCGGAAACACAAACTAGAAATGATGGATATCCACTCTATCGGCGTCGCTCACCAGACGACAATGGCAGAACATTCAGCATTCAATTTAAAAGAGTGAATTTCGAAGTTGACAACAACGATCGTACTATATTCACCATTATTGTCTAATTCACTAATATGAATTTTGAGTATTGCAGTTTGGTGAAATGCAATACATCACCAGAGAAAGCAACATGGCGGTTATTGGCCTTGAACGATACGGTCGATACGTGAACTGCAATAAAGCGTTTTGTAGGATATTTACTTTTGCAATTCATGAACATTTTCCGACTATTGGCGTTATCAACTAATGCATTAAGACGAATTTACACAATCCACCCGAAAAACGACGATTGTTTCTACCTTCGGTTGCTATTGATTATTGTACACGGTTCAACTTCATTTGAGTCATTGCGTACTGTGAATGGTACAGTGTGTGCAAGTTTTGGAGAAGTAAGCCAGCAATTCCAATTGCTGGAACGTATTAGTCACTGAAATGCAAATGAAGTTCGCACACTTTTCGCCACATTTCAGCCTTCAAATCCGCGTCAATTATGGGATACGAACAAAATTGACACTGCCAAAGACATTTTACATCGTCTTCGCGAAAAATTGGAAATGGGTCAATTCCGATTGATACTTCCGGTGGTTTGATGTTAATTCCAACCGCCGTTTATCAGTTCACGAAAGATGAACTCATCACGAATGTTCGGACATTGGCCAAATTATCGTAACTACGATTCCTTATGTTGTTGACTTAAACTGGAAGATTCACGAGTTGGAAAACCATCTTTTCTGTACACTGGAACAGAAACCCAAAAATGTTGTTTATCAAGCTGCGTTACATTGAAAAAAAAATGAAATGATAAATTAAACTTCCTTTTCATTTCAAACACACATAATTTCTCGCAGGACAACGGCTGCGGGGTCAGCTAGTTTATATAATAATTGCTTCAAAATATTTAATCTGAGCAATGCCAAAACTTATGTAATCAGCGGTCCCCTTTCTCTGTCACCAATATACCTTAGTCTAAAACATATGAATATTCCAAACCTCTGGTTGACGTTTTCACAACAACTGAATATATTAAATTTAGCCTCTTTGGTCGAGTTTAATAGCCCATATCACACATACATATCTCATTTGAAAATGTTTTTTAATATGCATTTATCTGACGCGAATCAAAATCTAGCAATAAAACTAAGTCTAAGTTTATGGGCTTCAATATAAGCCTAGAAAATATCAAATTTGGTTGCAATTTATTCACAATTTCATCGAATAATTAATGTTTAATTCTTTCGTAACATGTTTAAACTCTTGCAACCAGTTGCTACAGAGTACCATAGTTTTATTCGCATAACGCTTGTATGTATCACCTAAAACTAAGCGATATAGATATATAGATATAGACCACAGCTACACAAATCACCATTAACCCAAAACATATAAGACTAAGCAGATATAAAACTCTAATTTGGTACGAAGGATCGCAGTAGGAAGAGGCATCTGTGGGCAAAATTTGTTGAAAAAATGAGCGTGGCTCCGCCCTGTAACAAGTTTAATATACATATCTCCTAAACCACTTAAGCTACAATAACCAAATTTGCTGAGTACAAATTCTATAAGAACTTCTACCGACAGTGTGAAAATGGGTAAAATCGGAAAATAACCCCGCCCACTCCTCATATAACGGTACTGTTAAAAACTACTAAAAGCGCGATAAATCATTACTAAACACGCTAGAGACATTAAATTTTACCACCGAGATGGTATGAGGGAGCTTTTTGAGAGGTGGTGTGAAAATAGAACATATCTAGAAACCCGATCAACCGATTTCGAATTTAGTACGTGGCATCCTTCTTAAACTCTTATGTCACATTGTGAAAATGAACGAAATCGGACAACAACCACGCCTACTTCCCACAGAGCACAATTTAAATTTCATTTAATTATTTCACTTTCCAGTACACAAATCAATAAGCAATTAATATAACGGGGATAAATTACCAAAAATTGTTTGAATCCAATAAAAACTGTTCAAGCCCCTAGGTACCGAATATTTAGATCCCAGTACCCATAGTATTTTGGTCGAAAATGTCGGTCAATGTATGTATATAACTGAAATTAAGGGATAATCTTTTTCTTACAATGGTATGTCCATGTGTCAAAAATGGGTTGAATCGGATAATACTTCCCTTAGCCTCCCTATATTTCATATAAAGATTTTGTGCCGCATATTTGGGCAAATATAAGAGTTATCCCAATGAAAATAAGGGAGGTTGTTTTATTCATAACAGTGTATCTTTATGCCTAAAATAGATAAATTTGAGCGAAAACTATATAACTGATATCAGGATTTTCGAACATCCGGCTTACTTTACTACTTTACTCTATATGATTGGTTTTACACCTTAAAGTATTCCACGGACTTTGATTCTTGCAGTTGCAAGAGTATGAAATGTTCGGTTACACCCGAACTTAGTTCTTTCTTACTTGCTATTGATGTATTGAGTGTAAATATGTATGTATATTATGATCTCAATAAAATTGTTCGATTAGTTGGAAATGCTAGGCAAAATAATTACTACTTATTTAATAAAACTCACATAAACGACAAACCAGCACTGTTCAGCAATAAATAGCAGGTATGTCTACACTCATGCAAAGACTAAACAATTATTCAATCATTTACACAAATGGGTGAGAGTCTGCAAACCTCAACAATTTTATTATAAGTGTAGGCGATATGGGCCTTAAAAATATGTAGTATACTGAAAAGCTTTGTGGGCAATGAATGCCGCGAATTTCACCAAGCCATTGCTCCGACTTGTTTAGCTTATTATTCGACCGATAAATTGTAGGAATTAGGCTCTGAACTAGTCCCCCATCTACAGTATTTGCAAGATTTGGCTTCCTCACTCCAAATGTGTAATAGGGTGGGTCGATTCCGGACTTTTTTCGATTCGGGATTTCTAATAGTGCGGAAAAGTTGCCTTAGTACTTCCTGATTCCAATGCAACTTTTTGTTTTGAGATCGGATTGCATCTTCAACCCCAACTCCGGCCTTGAAATTTCGGAAATTCGCCTAAAATCGTGAAATTGTCTACCTAGCGCCTGAAATACGCATCTCATGAAAAAATGTATAAAGCAAAAATTATTTGTCACGTCATTTGCTACCGAAATATGATCATGGCCGTAGGAGAAACCGTTCCCGAGATACGAGCGAAAAGGCGGCGCGCCACAGCGCAAGGTGAAAATTGTTGCATCTCTCAGCTAACCTGTATTGGTCACCCAGAACTCACCGCGTGGAGGTGGCTGCTTTTCGGGTTCCTCCCAATAACAGCTTCTGATATTTTATAGAGATAAGCTTGGTCTGTGCTAAGTTGGGTCGGATTAATAACCTCAGAAGGTAATTGGCAGGATGCTGACTTGTAAAAGTGTATTGTCTTTGCGGCCGTCAAAATACAGCTCATATACAGAGTCAATACTTTCGGTGTTTTGGAGCTTAACTTCAACACTTTTTTTTACCCGACTAATCTTGCATTTGTCAGTGACAAAGCTAGACTGATCCTCTGTTATCAAGCCTGCTTTTTTGGCATCCAGAAAAGCAGATGAAACAATCAAGGCCGCTGCTCTATCACTTACTCCAAATCTTTGGGCAGCTAAAGCAGTGTGTTCTAATACTAGTGTGTTTTGTTTGGTTTTAGAGGATGGAAGAGAAAATTCATCATCAGCATCGTTTTTGGAAGAATCCATGTGCGACGCACCTACATTGTTGTCGTCTGTATGAGAGTCTGGCTGATCTGAATGGTCACGTGTTCTATAAGGTAAGTGTTGATGTTGAATGACGTTTTGAAAGCTTTTCTTTACGTTCATTTTTCTTTGTAATCTTTTTTGTTTCAGGTAGATCAACACTTCCAATGTGACCAATTCTTCTGGTTCTCTGGTCCAAGAGAAATGGTTGCTCATTGATAGGAACTTTCCTTTTCTTTGGACAAGTGCAAGAAGAAAAATAAATGCATTTACACGCAGCGATGTCAAATATACGTAATTTTCCGGCAAAAGAGACCAAATCGTCTCTTTTAGAGCTCAAACCTATTGGGTTCCTTAAAAACATTTGTTTAAGAGTCCGAAATTTCTTATAGTATGTGGTGAGCATTTGTACAACTCTGGTGTGTGAAACTATCGAAATAGATGACTTTTTGAAAGTATTTTCAACCTTTTTTGCAACTATTTCTGTAACCTCTTTACTCCTAGGTTCATAGTTGTCGCCTCGGAGTCGCCTTATACGAAATCTTTCAAACTGATAACACAAAAGAACATCCTGGTAACTGGGACTCAGAGAGGTTGTACGGATATATGCCAAACACAGGACATTTCTGTCTAAATTTAAATTTAGATACAGACATTTTGAGTTCTGTGTTCTGTTGAGAGAATATAAGTGATAGCACTCGGCGAAATCAACGAAAAGAGTGAAGGAACTTGATGAAAACATATTTATGTGGAGACCAGTCCGAACGTGTCGTATGGCGCAGGGAAATGAATGTAAGTGATAGAACTCGGCGAAATCACCGACAAGAGTGAAGGAACTCGGTGAAAAAATATTTGTGTGGAGACCTATCCGAACGTGTCCTTTGGCGTAGGTGAATGAATGTGAGTGATAGCACTCGGCGAAATCAACGTCAAGAGGTGTGGCCGCAAGCCGATTTTCACCTTACGCTGTGGCGCGCCGCATTTTCGCTCGTATCTCGGAAACGGTTCGTCCTACGGCCATGATCACATTTCGGTAGCAAATGACGTGACAAATAACTTCTTTCACGATATTAGGCGAATTTCCGAAATTTCAAGGCGGGAGTTGGGGTTGAAGATGGAATCCGATCTCAAAACAAAAAGTTGCATTGGAATCAGCAAGTACTAAGGCAACTTTTCCGCACTATTAGAAATCCCGAGTCGAAAAAAGTCCGGAATCGACCCACCCTAATGTGTAATAACATTTTCTAAAAACTTAAAATATACATGTGTCTAACTTTGCTTCATTTCGTCTATAACCACGTAAGCGGTGTCCACGCCAGTAAAGAAGAACTTTGCCACATTGATTTCAACCTTCCGAATATTAAATTTCGAAATTTAATAATAACTTCTCAGTTAAAATTAATAACAGACCTAATAATAGGAGTTATATTGCCCAAAGAGAGTTTTATAATATAGATTCACATATAACAATATATGTTCATACATCTGTGCATATGATATAATACTATAAATGTGATATATGAGTAAAGAACTTTGAACTTTCAAATTTATAGTATATACTCGGCGTTTGGTGATTCATAATAAAAACTCTTAACTACAGAACAATGACCCAGTTCACACTTACACAGTAATTAATTTGCATAGCTCAAGTAAAACGTTACTTCTTACTGTAATAAATTTTATAATGAGTCAAATAAAACTAAGCTATTATTATTCCAGGTGAATTATTTGTTTTTGTTTTTTATATAGGGTGTATAACCTTCATTTTAAATAAAATACGGTAAAAGAAATTTAATTGCCAACAATTAAGCTTTTATATGTAGTTTCCATCTTGGTGTCATCGTTGGGTGTTTAAATTTATTTTTTCAGCACAGCTAATTTTCATCTGGTCAATCGTAGCTGAACACTGACTCTATGTGCCTCCAGAAAAGTAGTCCAACGAAGTCAAATAAATTAATCCACCTAAGCAATCGATAAAAGATTTGTTTTGATCCAAAAGTCGCGAAGTTCGTAGGTGTCCGTAATCGGACTACTGTTGCGCCCACAAAACGCCATTATTCGAAAACGTATCAAGTGCCGTAACAAAACCGTAAATTAAATACTGATAAATTTTGCACAAGGAATCACATTATGGAGCGGCAACTGTGTTTTCAAAATCGGCATAAGATTTGTCAGAATTCTCGTTTTTCGCCTCACCTTATACATAGTATATGGGAGTTCTAGTAGTATCTAATTTCAATTTTATATCTCGCACATTGATCAATATTTTTAGTCCAAAGTGAACTATAGATACTGGGGACAACATATTCGGTATTTAGGGGCTTGAACGGTTTCGTTTGAATTTGCACAATTTTTGGTCATAAGAATACTTTACAAGTATTATCAATGCAAAGTTTTAGTGCATTTTATCGATTGCTTCCTGATTTGTGCACTGGAAAGTGAAAGAATCAAATGGAATTTAAAATTGTGGTATATGAGAAGTAGGCGGGGTTGTGGTCCGATTTCTCCCATTTTCGCACTATGTCATTGGAATATGAGAAAAATGCCACTTACTAAGTTTAGTCAAAATTGGTCAGTCGGGTACCGAGATATATGATTTCACCAAAAAGTGGACGGATTTTCACACCACCTCCCATAAAGCTCTCTCATACCATATCGAAGGAAAAATTTAATGTATCTGGCGTATTTAGTTATGGATTTAGCGCGCTTTTAATATTTTGGACAGTACTGTTATATGGGGATTGAGCGGCGTTATCTTCCGATTTCATCAATTTTCAAACTATCGGTGGGAGTTCTTGTAGTATTTGTGCTGGTCGAATTTGGTTATTGTAATTTCAGTGCTTTAGGAGATATGTAGATTAAACTTATTAGAGGGAGGACTACGATCACTTTTTAAAAATTTTTTGCCCACAGGTACTCCTTGCTACTGTGATCCCATATACAAAATTACAGTTTCATATATTAATATATTGCTTAGTTATGACACTTTATAGGTTTTTGGTTAATGACGATTTGTGGACGTGGCAGTGGTCCGATTACGACCATCCCGTAATTTTTTTGTACTAAGAAACAACCATACTAAGTTATATCAAGATATCCCAGTTTTTACACAATTTACAGCTTCCTAATCATTTATATATATGTTCATAACCCTATATACATACATATATCTCGCTTAGTTTTAGGTGATATGTACAACCGTTAGGTGAACAAAACTATTATACTCTTGCAAGAGTATAGCAATGAAATCACATATTGCGAGACCTGCTTTATCGATCTGAAGTTAATTCGGCACATAAGGTTCTTCTAATACACAAATAAAGAACCAATTAATGTAGCGAAATAAAACGTATCCCAAATAGTGCCTCTGCATTGTGCCATCTTATGATCGAACTTGTCCAAATCGAATCAAAAGTGTCCAAACTGTTAGTACCGAATATGTGGACCCCAGTGCCTTTACTTAATTTTTTACCGAAAATATTGGTCAAAGTGTGATATACTATATATAACTGTGATTCGGGGAGAATCCTTTTTTGATGATAGTATATAATGTAAAGATTTTCGAACTTCCGAGTGACTTTATGTCGCATACTACTATCAGCAAATAATAGTAAGACTATGTTCATAATTTTATAATCCTTGATTTTTTCTGTAAAATCTATGTCGTCCACCTCAAAATAATTCCCATTGGGCTAAATACCTTCGTGCCACCATTTTTTCCAGTCTTTAAAACAGCTGTTAAAGTAAATTACCGGAAAAGCCTTCAATGTGCGCAGTGATTCACATTTAATGTCTTCAATTGACTCAAAAGGGATTCACCGTTGCGGTCATTTGAGTTTTCTGGGTAGCCAGAAGTCACACGAAAACTCAGGAAAAATCAAAGCAGTATGAGACGGTGTCAAGAGCCGTCGGGCCATAATTCTGGTCCTTTTTATGAATAGCCGGTCGGAAAAAAATTCGGAATGCACCACACCTCGACAATCGAAGAAAACTGTCATCATGGCCTCGATTTTTGACCTACTTTGAATAATACGTTTAATGGCATTCTGTTAGTCGGAAAGCAGACGTTAACGCGCTCTGTTTTTTGAAAAAAAATTGTGATTTTGAACCAATCGTGCTTTCACTTTTCTTTCTATGATCTTTTAAAATAGTTTTCATTGATCCTTCCAATGTTCCAATGATGCCAGTAAGATCTCTGACTGTTAATCGTCGATTCTCAAGCACCAATTCCTTTATTATTTACTGTCCCGTTGATCATCAGTTGATGTTGTGGTCCGTTCTGGACGTGGTTCGTCGTCAGCGCGTTCTCGTTCAAAAACACTTATTAGCGTCAAGCAATTATCACTGAAAGCCTTTTCCAACATTCTGAACGTTTCGGCATCAGCTATTTGAAACCGCTCAAAAAATTTAATGGAATTTCTTTGTGAATAATTTCACTCATCGCAAAAATTTCCAAATGATCTTTATGTATTTCAGTAAAACAAGCGTATACTAAACACTAAAGATTATTTTGATATGACATTTGGCACAGATCCTTCCAACGTCCTTCCAACCTAAAAAAAATTATTTAAAAAGTTTTACTATATTTTGCCTATTTTATGTCACACAATATGTGAGTTATCTTAATGAAAATTATAGAACGTGTTTTACTAATAGCAAAGTATTTTTGTACCTAAAATGGATAAAATCGTTACCACGGATAATAGTGTCTAATGTCCACGATCACGTATTTGGACACGGTTGTTTGATTCTGCGTATTCCTACTTAAAATATTCGATATGAGAAATCTATGAGCGGTATTAGTTCTTTCAGTTTAACTATTAACTATTTAATACAATATTTAATTAAAGGTTCGATGATGTAGTATAGGAAATATAAATAAATTTGATTAAACAATTTGATAAAACAAACACAAAGCACTGTTTACAACTGTTTCAGGGCAATACAAAGAAGTTTCTGCGTCCTTTCATGGATACACTGGTGCAAGGAAACCTGCTCCGACGACTTATTCGGTCAGTTGTATAGTTAGCCAAGAAAGTCCACTTCAACCTTAACCACGTCAGGACAGTTGAAGACGTTGGGACATCGCGGGGTCAAATCCTTCAAATTAAAAAATTACTACGTTGAGAAATAAATTTGGGTTTTCTTTTGTGGGCTAACTACTTATCGGACCGCCCCCTCGTAAGTATAAATTTGCCATGCGTAAGAAATTTTAACATAAATGAATAATAGCATAGTAAATTTCAAAAACACATATTAAACAGTATATTCGAGATATGGCATCTCTTAATATACATATACGTATATAAATCCTCAGATACCGAATATGTGGACCTTAGTGCATATGTCTGATTTTATACTGAAAATTTCAGCCGATCTGTATGATATATGACTAAAATCCATCCTGCATTTTTTTTTTCTTAAGCTAAACATGTTAATAATTGGATCAATAATACTCCTAGCCCTCACATTTCTAACACAGTGATTCCCAAATTCTCAGTTGACTTTGCGATAGTTAATGTGACTAAAACTATTTCTTTACCACTTAATCAAGTGTTTCCTTACCCATTAGCTCAATATAAATAAATTCGGTCTAAACCCAAGCTCCTATTATAAGAGTATATGTGTCTCCTGTCACTTTTTCCCCCTATGCCCAATACTTTAAATTTCGTCCCATTGGTTTAGTTTTTATCTCACACATACATCCACGGCCAAAGGGCCACGCAAAGCTTACCACTCTAAATTTTCAAGTGTTGTGCAGATTTGACAACACTTTATAGCGTATCCGGTATAAATTTTTTTTGTTTATAAATACGTTAATGACATATTATTTATCAAAAATATTAAAAATTAAAAACAAAATACATTAAGTAAGTGAGCTTTACAAAATGAGCTCGAAATGTAAAATACTGACAGGCGATAAAAAGATTATATTTTTTATTTGTTTTTAATTTTATTTCATTTACACTCTAATTGAAATTGATTAGGGTTTTCACAAGTCTCATAAAGTTATAAGTTATAACGATTCGAAAACATAGCATTGAGAATTGTAAATGTGTAAACTCATTTTTGTATGAAATTCAACAACAATTTTTTTAAACAAGTGTAGAAAATTTACAATTTTACGATGCTTTACGACGGGTTGTGAGTACCCTAAATGTTTTACTTTATTTTTTTTTTAATTGAAACACAAAGTGCAGTCGCGTTATTACTTCAAAAGCAATAAAATCGGCACAGATTTTGTATAAGCACAGAAAAGCTAGTTTGTGTTTAACTCATTAAACGTAATAAATTAAAAACGATAATTATAATTAGATAATATAATTTAGTTTACTTGTGCTTACCAAAAACATTAAAAGTAAGTGGCATTCTTCTTACATTCTTATGTCACATTGTGAAAGTGAACGAAATCGATCAACAACTACGCCTACTTCCCACAGAGCACAATTTCAATTTCATTTAATTATTTCACTTTCCAGTACACAAATCAAGAAGCAATTAATATAACGTAATAAAACTTTATACGAATAATGTCTTTAGTTACCAAAAATTGTTTAAATCCAAAAAAAAACTGTTCAACACCCTAGGTACCGAATATGTTGACCCCAGTGTCTATAGTTGACTTTTGACTGATAATATCATTTCCTGACAGTAGTAATTCTGTGAATCAAAAATTGGTTAAGTCGGGTCAATACTTTCCTGAACCCCCAGAACTCCTCTTTAAGAACTAATTCAATTAAAATTATACACATGCACATTTCCCACACGTATAATTAAAACCATTATCATTGGTAAAACTTTGTTGAGCATTTTTTACTCTGACTAATAATGGTATCACGAAATGGTATTCGAGCGTTAATCGGTTAATTTAGAAAATTATAATTTTATATATTGTGAAAAAAAGAAGATGTTACGTATATTTCAAAGTTCGTCGTAAAGGAAGTATTTTCTGTAGTAATAAAAATATCTTTTCGTTGATAATATCACAGAGGTCTCATTTTCGGGCTTGTACATATGGTATGTGATTCTTGACTAGATGAAGAGGAATTGCTGCAAGATCGCGAAAATTTTCCTGAGTGGTATGCGTTAGCATATATTGTTAAACACAATGATCATCATGATTGTAGCCCTAAGAAAATTGGAAATCGTTAGGACCAAAACAACGCCGCAACTAAAGAAATAATTTCATGATGAATAGATTAGACGATGGACTGCGTCCTTGATTACTTAAAAGACTTCGAAAGTAATTAAAACATAGCTTATATTTGATTATATAAACACTTACTTTTCATGAATTCTCTCCTGGTTGTTTAGTTCAATATCTGATTATAATCACTTAAAGATGAAGAAATGGAATTGTTTAAACTAACGGTGTCTTCCGCTTACTGTAAACGCATAAATATTCCACATTTCCATACGGCCTCAGGAAAATACATTACCCATCTTCAATAACAATTCTTCTTCACCGAAAGGTAACAAAATCTGAAGAACACATATTAATTTTTCCAAGAGACATATCTTCGCCTAAAAAGTAGCAATATAGTACTCCCAGACAGTAGGTATTACCAAATAGTACTACTACTAACCTATATAAAATATATACGAAATTGTCTCAGAGCTATCTAAGGTCTAGGAGACAGACCTAAAACTTTTCTTGTTAGTGTAAAAATTGCCACACATTACTAAAAGTCTTGATAACCGAAGTTAATATATTCAGAAGTTCATGAACGATGGTATGTACGAGTACATCCTATTATATCAGACTCACATTTCACATTTGAATTTGTCATAAATAATGAGCCTGTGAATAGTAATCGACATACATATACGGCATAAGTTTTGTTAAAAACACGAAAATCATTTAGGTGGTATATGGGATTCGGTGTAGTATGCCACATACTAAAACAATTTTTGCTTTCTTTTATTAAGTTACCTGGTACACATTCACCAATCATATGGAGTAAAGTCAGCCGGATGCTCAAAATCCTGATACTGTAGTTATATGGGGGCTAGGTCAAGTTTTCGCCTAATTTTATTTATTTTAGGCACAAGATATATTTAGATCCGAAAACATAGCGTTCAGAGTTGTATTTGCGTAAACTTATTTTAGTATGCAATACAAACAAATTTTTTAAACTTGTATGAAAATTTATGATTTTGTGATTTTACGATGCTTTATGACACTTTGTGAGTACCCTAATTGTTATGATTAAAAACGCTTTCTCATTTTCATTGGGATAACTCTCATATTGGATAATACATGCGGTACAAAGCCACTCGGAAGTTCGAACATCTCTATATTAGGTATATGGGGGCTAAGGGAAGTATTGACCCAATTTAACCTATTTTTGACATACAGACATACCATTGTAAGAGAAGTGTTATCCCATTAGTTATATATATCACACATTGACCGACATTTTCGATCAAAAACCAGCAATAGGTACTCGGGTCCAAATATTCGGTATCTAGGGGCTTGACCATTTTTGGTTTGATTTGAACAATTTTCAATAATGAGATGGCATATACTAAATTCATTATTTTTTCAAAATTTTATCCCGTTATACTAATTGCTTCTTGATTTGTATACTAGAAAGTGAAATAATTCAGTGGAATTTAAAATTGTGCTCTGTGGGAAGTAAGCGTGGTTGTTGTCCGATTTCGTCTATTTTCGTACTGTGACATAGGAAAGAAGAAGAATGCCGCGTACCACATTTTGCCACAAAGTGGGGTTCCACGTTCATCGTCCAATTTTTATACCGGCTCCCATAAATCCCTCTCATAACTGTATCGTTATATGGGGTGTGAGCGGTGTCATCTAGCGATTTCATCCATTTTCACACTGTTGGTAGGAGTTCTTATAATATTTGAGCTGGGTAAATTTGGTTGTTGTAGCTCTAGTAGTTTAGGAGATATGTATATGCTTTTCAAAATTTGTTTCCCTCAGATGACCCTTGCTTCTGCGATCCTATCTGCCAAATTAGAGTTTTATATCTTATTTTGGTGCTTAATTATGGCCTTTACACACATTTTCAGATAATGGCGTTTTATGGGAGTGGTAGTGTGCCGATTACGCCCATCAACGAATTCATAATTTTTTGTACTAAGATACCTGTATACCAAGTTTCATCAAGATATCTAAATTTTTACTCAAGTTATAGCATACACGGACGGACGGACGAACGGACGTACAGACAGGCAGTCACCCGGATTTCAACCTTTTTTCGTCATCCTGATCATTTCGATATCTATCTCGATTAGTTTCATGTGATACATGCAACTGTTAGGTGAACAAAACTATTATACTCTATAGCAACAGGTTGCAAGACTATAAAAATTATAGAAAGTCAAGATTGTCGTAGTTTTTACATTCATCATTCTTGATTGTGAAGCTTTTTCCTTGGGAAGCTTCCTGAGCAATTTAAGGTTTCCAACTATATTTTAACTTATATAGGAATGCTAAAAATATTTCAGATTCCTTATCCACTTATGAAACATCAGAACACCACTTACACGCTTTATTTACCATAAAATTGGATATGTTCGTCAAAGTGATTACCCAAAACAGAGTTTTTTAAGTCAACGTGACTGAGTTGATCAAGACAAATTTCTCACACACCTGAAATTTTGCTCAACCGGAAGAAAGCTAAGGTACGGTTCAGCAAGATACAGGCGCGAATGAAAAATGTCGGCGATAACATAGGAATATCAGATATTGGTAAACAGATTTATTCAAATGAAAAATTAACTTTAAAGCCATAAAGGTATCCCTCCGATTAACTTAATTTCGATCACTACCGCACAAGTCAACGATTTTGAGGTAACTGGTGAACACTATTTTACCGCGACTGGAGCCGTTGGCTAGCGCACGGAAAGTAACGCATGCTCATCTGGTCGACAGCCTGGTCTACCGAGTTAGTGAAAATAGAAATTAGAATTAGATTTAACAAATAAAAAGCAGATGACCCACCCAACTACGAGCAACAAAACCATTGACGGGCCACCACAGAAATAAGCGCACAGCAATATAAAACATTATGTGTCGCAATCGAAGCGTTAAAGGCGAGGCTGACGAGAATATTGTTAGATAGTTTGCTGTAAGGACAGATAAACGGAAAATATTCAGTAACGGCGCATGCTTTGTGGCAACAACGGATGTACCTCATGGTGTTTGTCAGACACTCACCCACCACGAGAACATACTTATATACACACATTTATGCATCACCTTAATTATATAATATATGGCTCATGTTTTTATTTTTTCTCATGCCACACTATTTAAAGGGCTTAGTGATTAGATTTCTCGAAAGGAATGTTGACGTCATTATTTGCAACCGGCGCCACTTTCAGCGGCTGCATACACTTTTTGTAAGAGGCTAGCAAAGCAAAATGCTACATATAAGACACCTAGCGAAACAACCTCATTAACACTGGCGGTATAAAAATCCCCCCTAGTGTTTCCTTTGATATTATTATAATTATACCATCTTGAAATACATAGAAGACATACTAACATAAGTACGAATGTATGCGAAAGATTTTAGCCAAACTATCCCCTAGAATGAACATTTAAATGTTATTAGAGTCATAACACACCTTGTTAAGGCCAATCCCTAAAAACTGATACAGCAACGAGTAGCAAAATATACGATGACGCTATCGCCAGCAGACATACGAGTATATACTTTACACGCGTGTATTAGTGGTAAGGAAGGAAAGTGCTTCCAAGCACACCTCAACGCGTGCCCCGTTCATGCCGCATACGAATGCGTGTCCTTACATTTGCGCTGAAAAGTAAAAAAAACCTCTACGTATACCACACCCTCATTGTGTGTAAACATGTGTATATGAACGCCGTTTAGACGGTCATCCCCTACGGACTAACTTTTGGATTTTTTCACTTTTTTTTTTAAATTAACTGAATACAAATATACCATTTACAAACGAGATTACTTATGTACAGCTCATATAATGCGACAACACCTTCTATTTCATTAATCCATTAAAGGGAAAGTTTCAAATCATACTACGTAAAGCTGCACCAAAAACAAAACGATAAACAAATTCATTATAAAAGTGGAACTGCATTTAAAAGGAAGCCAGTATTGTACATACTGCTTTCCACACATATGTACATATATGTATATTCTTATATAATATCAAATATACATAATCGCAAAAAGCTAACAGCGGCATATAGCCAATTGGAACTGGGATTGGCATCACTTACTCAACCATACAATCATTTGTCACCGCCAAACTGTCCTATTAATTGCTATTACATCACAGTTAAAATGACTAAATGCAAGGTAATCAGATACATATGTATGTGCGTATATGTATGTCCATCAGTTACTCAGTTCAAAAATCTGTAGCACCACTTTTATCAGTCACACAGTTTTAATGTAAAAGCACAAAAACAATTTAAAACAAGTAAGGAAGAGCTAAGTTCGGATGTCACCAAACATTTCATACTCTTGTAACTTTGAGTTCTATCAATTTTATTAAGATAATTCACATATTGACCAATGTTTTCGGTATCAAGTGA
This sequence comes from Bactrocera tryoni, assembly GCF_016617805.1. NCBI lineage: Eukaryota > Metazoa > Arthropoda > Insecta > Diptera > Tephritidae > Bactrocera > Bactrocera tryoni. Next base: position 45,416,876 of record NC_052500.1, on the reverse strand, counting down.
ACCGGAAGTTAGAAACTTTTTCCATTAGGTATATGGGACGAGGAGAAGTATTGACCCGATTGAACCTATTTATACTATACAAGCATACTACTATCAGGATCCTCTCTAAATTTTTTAATTTATATATCTCACACATTTCCCAAAAGTCAGATATAAGCACTAGGTCCACATATTCAGTACCTAGGGGCTTGAACTGTTTTGTTTCTATTTTGGCAAATTTTAGACATAAGGTGGTACACCTTAAAGGCACTATTCGTGCAAAGTTTTATCCAAATATATTAATTGATTCTTGATTTTTATACTGGAGAATGAAAGTTTCAAATGGAATTTAAAAATGTGCTATATGGAAAGTATGCGTATCTGTATTTCGATTTCGCCCATTTTCACTCAGTAATATATATTATGTCGGAAGAATATCATGTATCAAATTTGGTTGAAATCGGGGAGTGAGCAGTGTTATCATCCAATTTTATTCATTTCCACACTGTCAGTAGTGGTTCCTATAATATTTTCGCTAGACGAATTTAGTTGTTGTGACTTTAGTGTTTTAGGAGATATACACATTAAACCTATTAGAGGGTTAGTGTTAAAGTACTTCTTCAGTTAGTGGCGCTTTGTGGCCTTGCAGTGGTCTGATTACTCCCATCTACGAACTCGTTCTAACTTTTTTACCAGGAAACATGCGTACCTAGTTTTATCAAGATATCTCAGTTTTTATTTAAGTTTCAGCTTGCACGTATGGACGGATAGACAGTCACCCGGATTTCATCTCGTCGTTTCATTTTGATCATTTATATATATGTATATAACCCTATAGGTGAACAAAATTTTATAATTTGTAGCAAAAAGTTGCAAAAGTACATGATTTTTGAATAGGGTACTATAAAAGTAGACCGATAAGGTCAGCACACTGCCCCTTATTTTTTCACGCTCTTTCAATAATTGTCTTCAGTAAGGTTTGCCATTTCATCATGAAAAGATTTACGACCCAATAACGCGTCGAAAATATTAACATTTACTACCGAAATTCGGAGTCTATGACCTCAACTTTAAGAGCGGCTTTTTCAATAAGAGCGCTCCAATTTTTTTTTAATAAAACCAAAACGGTTTAGGATATTAATGAAATTCTTTATTCCTGTGAAAGTACATTCGTACCGTCGAAAATTGGAATCAGCTTCTGGACTTTTGCAGACGTGCCCGTGGTGGTCATGCATATGAAATCGAGTTCCATAATTTCATTGATATTCTAAACCGTTTTTGTTTTATTTTGTAGCACTCTTATTGAAAAATCCTTTATAAAAATCCTCGTAAGTTCATATATTTGCATACAACTATCAACACTAACTAATTCAATAATCACAATAAAATGTGGCAGAACTTCTTATGAATCTTTTCACCTAAGAGATGTTTGACCGAGCTTTTTCCTACAATATGTATGTTTAGAAATAAAGTGCTCATTTATGTAAAAAAATTCACTCAAAAGTGAGCTCCGAAAACATCAGGATGATGAGCGTAATCACACACGGCCACAAAATGCCGTTAATAAAAAATTTATAAAAGGCTTTAAGTAAGCCGCAAATTAAAATATAAAAGTGTAGTTTGACACAGCGAATAAATATGAAGAATCAATTATCACATTCTACATGATCCAGAAGGTCTTTCTGTGTTGGGCAAAGAGCGTGCCACTGTCCGCCGATAATTAAAATCCTATTTATCCTAAATAGGTGAGTCTTCTTCGAACTTCCATGTAACTAATACATTATAAGGATTTTCAAACATCCGGTTGAGTTTACATATACCGAATATAGAAAATAAAGTAAAAGCAAAAGTACGAGAACGTGTACATATGTACTATTGTTAAATGCCGAAATGCCCCTAGCACCAATATATACATATAATATACAAGTTAAGCTTTTGGTTATTAAAAAACCAAGAAAATATAATTTTTTAGCGGAGCTGCATTGGGGCAGCTTTACCGCGTAGCTTTATTGGAGTAATCAAAATTGAAACTTAGCTTAACCAAATTACAATATTTATACTTAATTCTTAACGAAATAATTACCAGTGGCGTGATTCGTTTCCACGAATCTTATTCTACACAACAGGTTGTGCAGACGCTGATCATGCACTTTCTGGTGCATTACGGTCACTCGTGCGGAAGTTGTAAGTCGATACTTATTCATGTAACAAGTGTTGCGTTAACTCTTCCCCTCTCAAATCGATTGTCCCCAATCGGTGTTGCTCGTAGGGTGTGCCGTTGTTATTTGCAAAAAGGACCTTTCCGCACGTTTACTACGTCCTCTGCACTAGATTCAGGTGACAAATATACTTTCTGACGATGTTTATATAAAAACGCTATTATAACGATGACAATTATATTACATCAGAACTTAAGCTAATTACTGAGGAACTGTCGCTTTCATTTAACAAAAATTCAATATCATTTTCATGTTGGAGTTGTTTCACATATAAGCTTTCCAGTCTTAATTCTTTGTTAGTAAAATTTGTATTTTCTTTAATTTTTGTTATTACATTTGGTAATACAAAGGATTTATATACTTCCCTTTTTACATTAATATATGATCTGTTAAATATACTTATTTCACAATTTTTAAATTTTATTAAAAGAGTTCCTCTTTGTTTAATATTTTGTCTGTTACAAATTTGTATAATTTTTGATTGAAAATTTTTACATATTAGAAGTGCCTGGTAGCACTTCATTTACAGATTGCTCATTACAAATTCTGAGCTTACAAGCTGCTTCTTCAAATTTTAATATATTTGTTAAACATTGATCCTTCTCTTTAATTAAATTTTTCTCCAGATTATCCTTAATTTCTGCATTGTACATATAATTATCTTCATCTACTAATACATCGTATTTGTCTAAAACTAATGATTTATTGTTTACATTGGGAAGGGGTATGATATTAAGGAGACCTCGTTTAGATTTAAAATGTGGGTGTAACACTTCTAGCTTCGCTTCTAATAAAATGAAATTTTTGTGAGTTGTGTCAAGCAATTGTCTGTCCTCGAAAGTAGTTGTCTTTCGTGTATTAATGTTGTCCGAAATAAGTGAAAATGTTTCCTCATATTTGGTTAAGTTGATAAAATGTAGGACTTTATCATAATGGTTGATTGTTCTTACTTCTCCTGTCTTAATTGGTAGATATCCATTATTATTTGTCAAGTCCTGAACGTCAATTTGTTGGGTTTTTGTAGTGGGTGCCAATATAATTAGAATGAGATAAATTTGATCGGTGGGTTTTATCTGTTTGCAGACAACGCGTAATCTCCTGTAAAGGTTGCCTGATATCCTCTGTTGCCTTGGATTTAATGGATTTTGCGATAGCGTATTTTGAGAATTTGTCCATTGCTATCAGAACTAGCTTTTTGCTTATCAATACGTAGATTATTTGTCTAGGGAAATTAGGTATGGGTGTGGCTTGTAGTTGTGGCTTTGATGGGTGGCGATGGTTCTTGTTCTCCTTACAAGTAACGCATTTTTTTATTATCTTATTTATTTTATTCGTCATACTTGGAAAATATAATTTTTCTAAAATTTGTATCTTATTCTCCCTGCAATTTCTATGCGCTCTCTTATGTTCATTTATAATAATATTCTCTTGCTCTTCCTCGTTTGTTATGTCTTCCACTTGGAACTGTGAAAACCTAATCTTATATGTGTCAAAGTGTAGGGGGTAAATTTCTTGAATCTTGCCCATAATGTGCTCCTCCATTTTGATGCAGTTTATTACGGACGGATTTAAATATCTTTTTAAAATAGAAATCAAATTTTGTTCGCAGTAATCAGGTTCGGTTACTATAAAACGGTGGTAGGTGGGAAATATGATTTTAAATTGATATGTCGATGTTACATCCTTATTTAAATATTAAATTTTGAGATGAGCTATCATCCGAATTTGTCGCTAGTATTATATTGCATTTCATAACTGTATTCTTCTAGTATTGCTTCCCAGCGTTTCATTTTGCTATTACAATTCTTATTGCTTAACACATAAGTTAATGGTTGATGATCGGTGAATATTTTTTCTCTGGCCGATCCATACAGATAATCCCGAAATGAATTCAATGCCCAAATGATGGCTAACATTTCTTTTTCATTCGCGGTATAGTGCTCTTCCGCTTTGCTTAATGTCCTGGATAAAAATGCTATTGGTCTATCTGATTGAGACAATACTGCGCCTATGGCGAAGTTGGGCGCATCTGTGGTCAGCTCAAATTCTTTGCTGTAATCCGGATACGTGAGGATGATATCCTCTGAGGTGAGGGAATTTTTATTTTCATGAAAGCTTCTATCGCTTCCCTATTCAAATTTATTTTTATGTGAGTAGATTTATTCTTTGACGTACGACCGTCTTCCCCTCTTAAAAGAGATGTTAGGGGTTTTGCATGTTTAGCGTAATCTCTTATAAAACGCCGATAGTACCCTGACATGCCGAGGAAGCTGCTAAGTTGTTTTAAATTTTGTGGTTGTGGAAAGTTTGAAATGGCTTCAATTTTTTTTGGGTTGGTTCTTATGCCAACCGGTGTGATTACATACCCTAAGAATTCTACTTCTTTTATGAAAAATTTACATTTTCCTAAGTGCACTTTTATATTAGCGTTTTCTAATGTTTCAAAAACCTTATATACATATATGTATGTATGTTCGAAGTGTTCCTCTTCTGTTTTGCTAAAAACAATTATATCGTCGATATACACGTAGCAACATTTCCCTATGTGTTCTCTTAATATAGAATATCATCTAATGCGCGTTGCAAAATAGATGGCGCATTTTTTAAGCCAAATGGTAGTCGAGTAAATTCTTACTTCCCATTGTTGATAGAGAAAGCAGTTTTTTCTATATCAGATTTTTTTAGTGGAATCTGGTGAAAACCACTTTTAAGGTCGAGAACTGAGAAGAAATTGCTTTACCTAGTTGAGAAATTACTTTTGTAATTTGCGGAATGGGGTATCTGTCCGCGATCGTTACTTTGTTTAGTTTCCTATTATCAATGGTATTGTTTATTTCCTGCCTAGTCTGGCTTCTTTGGTACAATCCACACTGGGGACTTGTATGGTGATCTAGATGGTCTAATTATACCATCGATTAAAAGCTTTTCTACCTGAGATTCCACTTCCTGTTTCAATGCTGCAGGATATGGATATAATTTTGTGTAAACAGGGGAATCGGATGTTGTCCGAATTTGTCCGACAACTTTTGTTGTATAGGTTAGCTTTTCGTCAGGTTCCGAAAAAAGCTTTGGGTATTTATTTACGATGTTTTCTATCGTTGGGCATTTGATTTTCTGAGAGTTTTCCTCATCTACATTAATTGCGTTCACTCGCTGTGAGGGGAGCTGTTTGAAGTGAACCTTAAGGGGCTATTCCAGTGTAACACTTTCAAAAAAAATTTTTTTTTTTTTGCTTTTTCGATAGTTTATATATTCAAATATTATAATATATTGAAATCGGCAAGGTCGTATCTTGAATAGTTTTTGAATGGCTGCGTTCTAAACAGCGACCGCTCAGAGGTGCAAACATATATGTACATATAAGTGAAACTTTGAACGCGTTTTTCTCGAAATGACATTTTTTAAAATTGCTCACATCATAACTCAACGAGAAATTGACCGATCGACTTCAAATTAAATTTGGTTATAGTAGTTGAATACATTTGCTATTCAATGGACTACGATCTTTTTGATTTGTTGAAAATTGTCAATTTTGCATTAAAAAAAACAACAATTTTTTCGTAAAAAAAAACGATTTTTTTTTCAAAATTACGCCATTTTCTTAATTTTTGATATTTTTAAAAGATCGTTGTTCATTGTATAGAAAATATATTTAAGTTTAATAAACATTTTGAATTTTTTTTGTTTCAGCTACTTATTCGACCGAAATCATGCCAGCAGTTGAGTCACTTTTTTTGGCACTTCCACAGACAGCACATAACTCCGTTATTTTTCAATATTTTTGTAAAAAAAAAAAGTTTTAATATAGCTAAAAATATACTTTATTACGTCCATAGAACGTCGAAATATTCAATCTAGTACTTTCTTTTAAAAAAATTCACGAAAATCGCCAAATTTTTCATGCGTCACACTGGTATAGCACCTTAAAGCCGTTACTTAAAGTCATGTAATTTTCGCCAGTGTATATAATGGCTTTAAATTCCCGAAGGGTATCATTCTCTAGAATACCGTCAAATGTTTTGAGAAGATAGAATGGCATTAGATAGAATTTAAATAATTTTATCATTAAAGTTAACCTAATTTATTCAGTATCAATGAAAGGTGGCTATACACCTGTTGAAAGAAATCTAAAACTGTTCTATTTCCTTAGACCAATGTAGTCATTTGATATTGTAATGTTGACAAGTCGCTCTTGTCACCGTAGTGCATAATTAGACATTTGGAAATTGATTGCCAATCAAGTAACGTATTGTATGCTTCCAATGCCGCATCGGCACTGCCTATTATTTTGTTCCGTATTAAGCTTAAAATTTCGTAATACTTCGGTGTCCCCTTTTGAGGTTCATATATGGCTAAAACCCGATCGACGCTTTTTTTCCACGAGTTGAATTCTCCTGGATTGCCAGAGAATTACTTTAGACATTTTACGAGGTCAGGTATCCTATCCAATTCGCCTAAGTTGTTCCTATGTTCTATGTCTATTGTTTGGTCCGTAATGTCATTTTAATATGTTATGTAATGTTGCATTTGGGTGTAATGCCGCATGTACCACTTGCGGTCCCTGTGTCTTTACTATGTTTGAAGCTATACTAGCTATGAGCCTGGACAGGTCGTCCATGCTCAATTGTGTATTTTGGGATGTCTGAGGGGTATTAGGTGCCGAATTGGGGGGAAGGATTAGAGGGCGGATTAAATTATTGGGGTTCGCCATTTGTATATTTTTAATATTCTTAGTATAATAATATATTAATATTCTTAATATAATGTCTAAGTAGTTACTATAGGCTGCTTCCACTTACAGGATTATTGGGGATTCTGTTGTTGCTGTTACTACTGATAGTATTTCTATTAGCTGCCGGGCCGTATATAGAATCGTCATCCACTTGCTGAGCTGTATGTGGTTGTTGTGGGGGGGAAAAGAATTCCCTTTTGTATGCGGCGTCTTTTCCTTAATTCTGCTTTTCCTTTTAACGCTACGGCACAATGCGCTTGGTTATGTTACTTTGTGTTTGTTTTTATTTTGTTTATAAAAAGAAATTTAACTTTTTTCCACCATAGAATAGTTGTTGCTTTATTTAACATATAAATTTTGCATTTGACTTTTTTGAACAAAACTTTTTAGCATTTTGTTCTTATTGTATTTGTTTTTGTAACTTATTTTGAAGTTGTTGCAATTTTAAGCTTCAATAGCAGCTTTACACTTTTACATTCAGTTTTTGTTCATCTAGTTTTCACTAATTTAGACACTTATATTTTCCAGAACTCATTGTATTACATTAGTATTTCATATCCAGTTGTTTTTCTGTATTTTCACTTTGTTGATCTTGCTGATTTGTATTTATATCTTCTTCTTTAACACTTTTTGATTTAATTTATTTTTTGTTTGTTTCTGTTCATTCCACCCACGAATAAAGCTGGCTAGCAACTAGTGCTTCCCGTTTGCTTTATGCTACTAGGGGGCCTTTCTTTCTCTATTTTTTAATTATTTATCGCGGTACTGCGATAACTTTTAGCTCGGGCGCCAGTTAAGCTTTTGGTTATTAAAAAACCAAGAAAATATAATTTTTTAGCGGAGCTGCATTGGGGCAGCGCTACCGCGTAGCTTTATTGGAGTAATCAAAACTGAAACTTAGCTTAACCAAATTACATTATTTATACTTAATTCTAAACTAAGTAATTACCTGTGGCGTGATTCGTTTCCACGAATCTTATTCTGCACAACAGGTAGTGCAGATGCTGACCATGTATTTTCTGGTGCATTTGGGTCACACGTGCGGAAGTTATAAGTCGATACTTATTCATGTAACAAGTGTTGCGTTAACTTACATATACATAATGCAATTCGTCTAAGCCTTGGTCCAGGTGCTTGATATGAGTATATCATTAATACAATGATTTCCGATGCTCTGGTTGATCATACTAGTACACCCAATAAATTAGGTCCATTTGGTTGAATTTATATTAGAATTAAGGGGGGATTTTTAATTTAAAGAATGTGGTATCTAAACTTCAGGACTATTGCAGTAAAATTGATGATATATGTAAGTGTTTTCATAACTATGCAAGAACAAAACTTTAAAACGTTTCCTCACATCTCACGTTTTCAAAGTCGGTATCCTTACTAACTTCAAAATTATCGAGTTTTGATCACAATTTTTTATATACATATATGAACAAAATTTGTTCAAGTTTATTAAAATATTTTATTTTACAAACCGATTTTTTGATTATTATTATTTTTTTTTTTTTGGAGCAAGGCATTTTTTTAAATGTTGTTTTTTTGCTGATTGTCGCTGTAGATTGACACACACACATGTATACTATGTACATACATTCCCTCTATCTACACATCTATGTTTTCGTAACTAGACATCAAGCTGTAATGTTAACGTTTAGCTATTAAATTGTTGACCAATTTCTAATTGAATTAATTAATTACACAGCGACTTCTAACGAGTAGTAAAACATAAAACGACATTGCATACATAGAAACATTATAATGCAGAATCATAAAATTCAAAATAACATAGCAACAAGTATTAGAAATATATAATAAGACACCTTTTTCAACTCGATGTAATTATCCAAACTCTCATGCAGAATTCGTTAAAACTTTTTGGTTTCTGGTGAGAGTAAAATTAGTCATGCTATTGTTTAGTCTGGTGGTTGCATCAGATCCATGTTTATATGCTAGCACCATATCATCAGCATATTGGCCCGATTATTTAATGGCGCCAAAAAACAAATAATTGTGTTGAACAATACGAAAACAACTTACAAACAAATAGGGATAATAATAATAAACTCAACGAAACTCCTTCCACCAACCGACGCAAGTGGCGCAATCGACATACATATGTATAAGCAGACTTCTTCGCGTCATGAAATGCAAGATATTTTTTTATGCAATGTGATCTAAAACTATTAATCTACAGAACTAACAAATTCAACAGTTAAGATTTATAATAGCGTTATAAAAAGTTAGTTTAGAATGTTGCTTATTAAGAGAAGCTAATGTAGTTTTTATATTTTTGCATTTGTTAAAAAATGAGTCTAATCTTTGCAGTGTGCCACCTTATGTATGTCCAAATCGAGGCAAAAATGTTAAAGTCCTACATACCGAATATCTGGACCCTAGTGCCTTTAGTTGACTTTTTACCGAAAACATCGGCCAAAGGGAGAAAAATATATAGCTAAAATTTGGAGAGAAACCTTTCATGATGATAGTATGTCTGAATGTCAAAAAATGATCTGAATCCGGTCAATATATACCTCATATATAGTAAAGATTTTCGAACTTCCGGGTGACTTTATGCCGCATATATTGCCCAATATGTAAGTTATCTCAAAGAAAATAAGAGTGCCTGTTTTAATATTATCAATGTACCTTGGTACCTAAAATGACTAAATCAGGTGAAAACTTGACCTAGTCCCTACATAACTAACATCAGAATTTTCGAACATCCGTCTGATCTTTCTCCACATTATCGAGTGCTTTTTTTCGAACGCTGTGTAATTAAGTGGGAATCTTTATTTAAAATGAAATAACATCCCGTTATATTTAAAAATTAATTTATTACTCTTTCTAGTAATTGAAGTTTTAAAAATTTATTAAGATTTTCGGCACTGAGGAATAAAACAAGGAAATATAATATTAGTAATTACAATGAAAGTTTAACACTTCGTTTCGTTTATGGCATTGGTTGTCTCTATCATTCTTGCTCCAACCTAAATGGAATTTGGACATAACTCTGTTTTCATACGACCATTCAGTTGTTATAATATCTCCTGTGATTTTTCTTGTAGTTTTTATCCACAACCATCAATTTTTGAGAACTATCAACCATCTTCTTCTTTACTTGCGTAGACACCGCTTTCGCGGTTATAGCCGAGTTAACAGCACGCGAGTCGTTTCTTCTTTTTTCAATGTGGCGGCAATTGGAGATTCCAAGCGAAGCCAGGCCCTTCTCCACCTGGTCTTTCCAACGGAATGGAGTTCTTCCTCTTCCTCTGCTTCCTCCGGCGGGTATTGCGTCGAACGGACATTCCAGGTGCATGCCCTCAAATCGTAGTCCTTATTTCGTTTGCCATGGTCGTCATCAAAAGGGGAGTCTCTCATCCGAGGCTGCCATTTAGTTTTCATTGGTACTGTTTTTTACGTGACGGGTCCTAAACCCAGCGCACAACCCTATGTAGGGAACCTATTGTTACACATCGACGCAAAAATTCGGTTTTATTACGATTAAAGAGCACTCAAACACTTCTCAGAATCAGTTATTCGTTTTTTTGTTGGATTATGAACTTGCGAGGCACCCACTTTGCACAGAGCTTTCGCCTCTTTAGAGCATCATTGTCATCGGTTCTCATTTCGTTTGTTTCCAGCTTAGCAAATATCTTTTCAACGGTGGATTTCCCTGAGCCCAGATTCAACAGTACTTTCTTCCAAAAAGCAATGCTTTATTAACACACGAAATGCCTTATGCTCCATTTTTTTGTAAGCTAAAACAATTTCTTCACAAAAATGCTATATCTCATTAACTAATAGTTGTAATCCAACTAATAGAAATCATATAGATGGTGGTAGTAGTATTATCTACATATGTATCAGCCAGAGTGAAGCGTGGACGGGTCCTCTAGTATTTATATATTTTAAAGAGTGCGGATCTCCTATAGCAAAGCCGTCGGGAGCTAGTTGCTTCTAAAAGAGAGCACCGTTTGTAACGAACTCGAGAACAGTCAGTACAAAGATAGGAGCGAAGGTTGGTCAACGCGCAAAGGCTAGGACTAACAAGAACGTTAAAACTAGGGCTGATTTCAGGGAAGCAGCCGGTACAATACTCTGTAGTTAAAACGTGGCTGCTAACGACGGTGAGAAAGAAAATGCCATAGTGCTGTTACTAGTAGTAGTTACATTATGGGGCGCTCGGATATCAACGAAGGGATGAGTTGGCGTTTGTTCTGTAACAGAGGTAATATGCCGACAAATATATTAAGAAACCGACAGGAGTTATAAGACATTACTTTCATGTCAGAAGAATTAATTAATATATTAAAGAATTTTGGGAATCAAACTGCAACACATTTTTTTATTAAAATAATTTTATTTAACAATGCATATATTATGGAAGCGATGTACAAACTTTTATTTCATGTTCGATTAGTATTGACGACGTTGTTCGAACCAAAGATATTTTGAGACTCTTAAATTTTCGACATATCATGTTTGCCAACTCTGACCACAAGCTGCAGTCCGATGGATTTAAATCTGGATTTCCTGAGGGCAAATCATCTGCAGATATTAAACCATGGAGATCCTATGTTCTTACAGCGGTTAAATGTTTTACATTTTTTGCATTTACACTTTCGCCCAGTTGTGACATTTTTTTCGCAAAAATATAACGTGTAACGCCTTTTGAGAAGATTCCCCACGAAACCATTACGGCAGCTAGATCGTGACCAATTTTTCTTTTTCTTAAAAACTGCTCCAAAATTTTTCTCTGATGCCCCTAAAGAAGCCCTTGTTGTTATTATAACGGGTACCTAGTCCCCGTTGGGATAGTAAGGGTTAGCCAGGTTGTCGTCGACGTCATCTACTGGAAGGCCCAAGAAACGTGCTGTTTCGACAAGATCGGATCAAAGGGAGAGTTGTGTGAGATGAGTGGGGTTGGTGGATCATACAAAGAGGTGACCAGTGTCATGCGGAGACTTATTGCACGCAGGACATGTATTGGATATGTCGAGGTCTATTCTGGACAAGTAGGAGTTTAACATGCTACAGTATCCCGAACGAAACTGCGCAAGGGTAACTCTCATTTCTCGCGGCAACTCGAGCTCTTCGTCTGCGATGGGTGGTGGTTTGACTCCAAGTACGCCATTCACTGGAAGAGATTCGGTAAAGGTGCTAATGGCGTCCCTATGAATGGCGGTCAGTGCTTGTCGGAAGTTTGTTGCGTCCGAAGTCTGATCGGCGTACTGTCTAATGTCGTCGACGTAATTATGGATGACCTCTTGATGTTCCTAGGAAGCGGTTCCGCTCCGTGCAGGTGATTTCTGCGAAAACATCCCAGCAGGAACTCCCTGGAGAGGAGTTCATTATGCTCCTTAACTGAGAGCATAAGACTCCTCACTACGTAGAGTTCAGTGTTCTGACAAGTCTGAAGCTTCCTCATCTGCGTTCCACTGCATCCAGGCGACCATATTGGTGCGGCGTAGTTGAGGACCGGCCGGCCGATTGCCAACAACATTTCTTTGTCCTTTCCCCATGTGTTGCCGTCTAGCTAGTTGAGGATTTTGTTGCGGATCTGTACCTTGGCGATATCGCGGTCATATGAGGAGTAAAAAAGCATAGTCTATCAAAAGTTACGCCTAAAATCTTATGATTGTTGACAGTCGGAATCTTGACGTCATCGACTACAATATTAAGTCAAGTCTTTGTCAAGTCATTTGGTGGGGGAGAGTATTAAGTTACGTGCAGAGAAGAAGCGAGAAAGGTCGGAGAGATAGCCGTTTACCTTTGAACACATGCCATCGGTTTTATTCCCCAATGTCAATATCGTGCAATCATCAGCGTACGAGGTTTTGCAAACTCCTTTTGGTGGAGTGGATGTTTCGAGATACGGAAGTTAAGCAATAGCGGGGAGAGGACACCTTTCTGCGGAACTCCTTGTTTAATTCTTCTCAGTTTATAATTTTCTCCTCGAATGACCTGCAGTAGCGTTGTGTGACTGACTGTGTCAAAGGCTTTTGACAAGTCCAACACTACGAAGATCGTTCTTTCACAGGGTGGTTTATGGTTAAGGCCACAAACTATCTGAGCGGTTATGGCACTAAGTGCACTTTTCGGAATCCATGCTGTTGGTTCGCTAGGCGCAGGTGATGAGTTAAGGTCGGAAGTAGCAAGGCCTCAATTTTCTTCACTACTAGGGAGAGTAGAGTTATCGGACGGTAGGATTCCCCTTTGTTGGCGGGTTTCCCAGGTTTCTGTAGTGGGACTACTCTTCCGACTTTCCACACATCGGGTATTTGAAGAATGGTCAGCGACAGGTTGAGAATCTTGATGAGGTAGCTTACTCCCATCAAGCCTAGTTCGACGTTCACCAACGGTTACGTCCGTAGGAATGGGTAGAGCGGTGAAGGTGCTCTCAATAATTTCTGTGAAGCCGACCCAGTTAGCTTTGTTAAAGTACGGTTGTCCACAGAAACAAATCGGGATCCAGGAGCCCATAATTCTGGTGGGAGTTTCATTGTGCATAATGTCAATCTCTTCCGCCAGCTCCATCCTCCTACGATTGTTTAACAGGCAGAAATGCCAAAGATCGGGGATGTTCGAGCAAGCAAATAACTGCGGCAATATTGCAACCCTGATGTTTTTTTGCAGATACTCAGCTGATACTTAAACAAATATTTTGCAAATATATTGCGCGGCGTGCAGGTGCATTGAAGAAGTGAAGTTTAAGAAGTCTTTAAACTGAATTTTTAATCAATTTAACAGTGGATAACTTGGTGGATAATTAATCTTAAATGCAAAAAAGCAAGGAAACAAAGTTTTTTTCGTAAAAAAGTGGCTTATGACCGAAATTTGAAAGAAGAGGGCAATAGTAAAATCGCAAAACTTCTTAAATCAATTCGATTTTATCCTCCAGATATACATATATTTATCACATTTTCGGATGACTCGTGAAATACAATGATAATAATTTGTTATAAACAAAAATAAAGAGCGATTTCGCTTGCCTCATTTTTTCCATCATAAATTTTTTGATGCCGATTTTGTCACTTTTGCGCGCAAGAAATGTCAAAATTTGAGTTCCTCGAACGTTTGACATTTGCAAAAGTCGCTACATTTTTGCGTCGAACATGATGCTCTGCAATATTGCCGCAGTGATTGAAACTCGAACATCCCCATCGTGTACCAAACTGCAACGTACTCCAGAGTAAGATCGAGGAGATAATTGCACTTATGAACCGGGTCCAAAAAACCTAACTAAACAGCCGCTCAGGTCTTGAGTTGTGCCGGTTTCAACGTTTTACGTAAAGATCGTGAGCGAGATAATGAAGCAAGGTTCCAACTTATGGCAGCCTGATGCACGGAACAGACTGTGCGAGGAACCAGGAGTTGCTGAGTGATTCTCGCTCGAGGATTGGATCGGGAAGAAGGTTGGGGGTGGGGACAGATCAGAATAGGAGTCATGTTGCCTGTTGGAGCTCCTACGACCGTGGAGGTCCTCTGTTGGCCACTAGGATGGAGTGGCGGCGCAGTGCGCGAACTATGTGCAGGTTGCACAACCGTAGAGGCTAAGGTCGGAGTAGTGCGTTGGAAGCATGCGGCCACGTAACTTGTGGTCTACTATCTGAGTGCCTTAAGGATTTTTTTTGTTTACTTTATTAAATTCTACAATATATTGTCCCAAATTTTGAAGTGGATCTAAGTACTAATTTCTTGGATACAGCCTTGAGAACTTGTGGGCTCGAGGCTAGCTGCGCTAAGTGCCCCGTTTATCAAATTTATATGAACAAATACTTTTTTTTTTGTACCTCTGAAACCCACCTAACCCCTTAAGGCCTGAGCAGGTCTTAAAATGGCTCCATCCATTGCATGTATTGCACCTGACCGAGGTGAAGTTTGGATGAAGCCTTTTAGCGCAAATTCCTCCGAGCCCGGGTAGGGCTCAATGCCAGCCAAAGTCAGGAGGATAAGGAGCAACCCTGCTGCAAGTCGTTGTCAATGACGACAAACTTAGACTAAAACATACCTATCTAAACGGATTTAGGTCACCGAAATAACAGCCCTTGCGAAAAACCGGTTGTTATGGGAATTGAAAAGAACCCTTCGCATCTGTTGATGCACATTTCTTAACATTGATCTAGTCGATATATTCATTTCCATTGACATAAATCCCTTTAGGGTACCCGCAGATTGGATTCTTAAAGCCCAACCGATGCGCGTATTGCCTAAATGGGAAAATGCGCTCGGTTCAGCTTTAAGCGTCCACTCTTCGGGCACCTTTAAGGGAGTTTTGCGATTGCGTTTTTCCTTCCTTTTCCTTCCTTTTCTTTCTATCATCAGACTGTAGACGTTTAAAAAAAGATTAATGGTGTGATAAAAAAACAATTTCGAAACATTAAGTTTTACCTCCTGATTGGTAGTACCATTGTCGTTGATCATTCGACCAAGGACTGCCAACAGGGCACCATTCCTCGAAATTCCTTCCGTAATGTTTTCTGTCGCTACAAAAACAACAACCCAACTGATTATTAGTAGACACTACATACAAATATGAAAAATAATGACAAGACTAAGCACACATATTAAATTCACAACTATAAGGACTGTCAACTCGGCACCATGCCTCGAAATTACTTCAACAATGTTTTCTCCCGCTAAAGCAGCAACATTAAATTCTCAATTTTCTATTTTCTGAGTTTTCTTTTACTTAAACGTAACATACATAAAATTTTATAATTTATTCATTTTCTCCATTAGTCTTTAATGTTTTTCTTATTGTTGGTAATTGATCGCCCAATTTTATTGGTAACCTGTCACCCCAATCACTAGCCTTGGCACATCGATAGGCATGTCTTTAAGATAATTTATAAAAAATATCAGGCAAACATTTTAAAGGTATATACATATTTAATCAATGTTACATTACCTTCCATGTTTAGAATGTGTAAATATGACTTCTTGCAACTTCGCATCTTCTGTACACATCCTACATATTATATGTTTGGAACGCAATAACGTCGGTCGTACTAACCTTGGCCACTTGCGAGTTGGATCTGATATCTTGCCTTTCTTGAAAACAACGTAAGAATAACGAGCAGTTTGTCGATCGTTTTTTACATCTCCCAAATGCAAAGGGACGTATCCTACTTCAAAATTACAAGGCGTTCTATCATCATTATTGGAAAGCCGAGGACATGTTAAGTTATGGGAACACTAAAATTACATAAAATAATATTTAATAATTAAAATTAAAAAAAATAAAACTTTTTACCGGTGCAAAAACTTCTCCCTTTAATTCCACGCTGTTAAGGTTCAAAATAAAATCTCGAGCTTCATTAATTAACTGACTTCCGCGTCTAGTACCTTCTTCGATAATGACCATATAACCACTGCATTTCTTCCACAAGTTCAGTATCACATCTTTGCGACTTTCTATGTTCGGTAGCTCAAAAAGAGTATATGACAATACAACCAAATCATACAAAGTCTAAGGAAATATATAATAAATATTCTTATAATAGGAATAATATCATATCCATACCTCTATGGCAGGTAGAAACTGTCTGTAGTAAACATTGCGAAGTAATATTTGTTGATTTTCATTACCTTCACGTAATATTAATTCCGATAGATCATTCATATGGCGGGAACTATCAACATTGTAATACTCAAATATTGTGTCTTTCCACAAATTACTGGCCGCCCACATACCAGTGCCCACGCCCGCACCAAAATCAAAGTAACTTCTAGGTTGGAACGATTCATCACGCACTCGTATTTCATTTAATATACTTGTTAGTACACTATACTCCTTTGCACCACGGCCAATTGCGTAAACCAAAGATTCATATGAACCATATTCAATCGGCTTCCATGAATAATTTCGTTGTGCCACTAATCGTTTTATTAACTTTTCCCGTTTACTCCTCCAATGAACAGCGCTTTCTTCTCCTAGTAAAGACAACTTCTCCGGCGGCATGCGACGATCAACTTCTTCCATAATTAATTTCATTTTCAAATTTATTTCCTCCTGTTTAGCCGGAGGATGTCGGGAACCTATATATTGATCTAGCTGTTTGCAATCTTTCAACAAGGTTTTTATCGGATAATCTCCAATGACACGTTCCAAAGCATGGCGCAGGTTTAAGGGTAGCTCAACTTTTCCAATTTTTGCTATACCAGGATGATGCCTCGCTTTCATCTCTTCATTCTCTAATTTTTCAATAAGATTCGGTTCTACCTCCACAGCAATTTTGCATGTGTTTCGGACGAAATGCTTTGAAATTCCATATCGCAGATTGGCAACCAATTTTAATCCGATATTCATAATTTTTTCAATTCTGATTACAAATTACTAAAATTGTATGATTTTGAAAAACAGCTGTAATAGTTGCCATCTCATTAATAAATAGGTTGCAATAAAAATTTCTATCATATATTCCTTTCACGGGGCATCTCGACAGGATAAAATCTATGTCTTACGAACTGTCAAAATTATTGCTATTGCCATTGCCAAATCTGTATGTGGGCATTTGTTATCATAAGATAATCATTTGCGCAAAGGCGTAGGGTAGGTAGGTTCGAGCTGATGTAGCGCATGCTTTGAGTTCTTGAAAAATTTATTTTATCATTTACGAAGGCAGAATTTGGGTAGGGTTTGTCATAATTGTGGCATACATTTTATATACAGTAGAGGCCCGCTAATCCGAATCAATTAAAACCGGCCCCTATCCGGAATATAAGGAAATCCGGATTACCAAAGATATATCAGAACTACGTATAATGAAAAATTATTTATAAAATTCTGTTTGTTTATTATAACAAATAATACACATGTTCCAAAAAAACAAAAAACCAATAAAGTATAAAAGCATAAAAGCGAATGTAGTGAATAATAAACATGTGATCCGGATAAGAGAATACGGATAGAAAATTTCGGTCCGGATTACAAGGGACATAATAGAAATTTTGAGTTTTTTAACCCTGTCCGGATTACAGTGAAATCCGGATTAGGCCATGTCCGGATTAGCGGGCCTCTACTGTACCAATTAAAATAATAAATTTAAAATGAGCAATGATATTTTGATTTTCGCTAGTATAAGTTTATTAAATTTTAGATTTCGCTTATTCCCAAACCAATTGCATAATTTTTCTGTAAATTAACAATATTAAACTAAATAATAATTTTTTGAAAAAATATTATTTTGAAAATGTTCTTTATTTTTATAATATAACACAACCGGGTCAATACTCGCTCTTCTAATTTTCAGATTACCGAAATGAAACTGCCGTCGGTATATCTGCAAATGGGATATGTTGCATCTTCGAAATTTTCATAGAAATGAAAACTGCGCTGTCAAACTGCTGAAGTGACAGCTTATAGCTTACGATATATGGCATACGAATTAGTTTGCGATATATTGTAAGATATAAGCAATGTGGAGTCTTCACAGGCAATAGGCACGGCAATACAGTTCGCAAGACATAGATTTTATCCTGTCGAGATGCCCCGTCATTACGGGTCATCTCGACAGGCTATATGTATACTAACTGTCAAATCTATTGCAACCCTGTGCTAACTGTCATTTTAATTAAAGAGGATTGTTGAGGAAGCTAAATTTTAAAAAAAATTTTATAATTTCGATTTAAGTTATAAAGGTCCGTATCCAGCTCTGAAGTAATTGCTCAAGGAAAAAATTACATTATTTCTTCAAGTAATTTTGACAGCTGGTTACGCATTGTGAATGATCCACTTTAGAAGAACAAGAGAGAATAAACAACCCTGCAAGACGGGTAGCTGTTAGCAAACGTGTAACCGACTTGTTATTGTTCACTTTTGCATTCGTTA
>NC_052500.1:45392925-45398006 GCF_016617805.1 Bactrocera tryoni | reverse complement strand
TTCTAGGGGTGTGCGAATCCGCTTCGATTCGAGTCGAATCGAATTCTTAGATTCGATTAGATATTCGAGTCAAATATCGAATACTTCGAATAGTTCGAACTATTCGAATAATGCGAATTATTCGAGCAATTCGAAATATTCGAAGAAGTAAAATTGTAGTTTTCACTAACTCACCGTTTTTGCTGTGCACTTCACGATCACCACAAAATTTGTTTTGTAAAAAATGAAAATGACGAATTGTTTTAAAATGGGTATACGCGTGTATATGTATATGTATGTATTATCAGGATCTGTGTACAATTTTAATGTTAACGTTATAAAAGTAATAGGTAAAAAAAACTTTTATAACTCCGACACTATGAACTGTCGAAAAACTATGAACTGCCGAAAACTGGAGGAGGGAAAAACGCTCGTTCGAGATGTTCGCACACGCGTGCAGGTCGCTGTAACGATAGAAATGAAGTGACAAGCTGATCTCCTTTTGGTTCCTTTTTTCCCTATGTATGTGGAATCAGCTGGTGCGATGTGGTTGGTTGGTGTGTAGTGTGGAATGTGGGTTGTAAGCTCTGATGATTGGTGAAGTGAGTTTGGTGAAGGTGCGTGTCAGTGTTGTGAAGTTGAGTTGATGTGGTGTGATAGTGTGGTGTATGTGAGGATGTCCGGGGGAGGATGCTCATTTATGCAAAAATCTTAAATATTTTGAATATCTGAAACAAGAATGACAGATGTACGTCAGTTGCATGAACGAGATTCAAATTCTACTGGCGCTTATTAAAAAATCATGCAAATAGTCAAATATTAAAATTATACGAATTATTCGCACTATTCGAATTATTCGAATTATTCGAACTATTCGAATTATTCGAACTATTGGAATAATGCGAATATTCGGGTCGAATCTCGGATCGAATAATTCGGTTCGATTCGCGTCGAATAATTCGAAATTTCGAATATTCGCACACCCCTAATATAACTACTAAAGACTTAGCTTATTTTGAGCTCAAGTATTCGTCATACGCTGTTGCCGAATTCCCTTGAACTGCAAAGCTCCTATATATCTAAGACCGGACAGAAGCACAGACGGTGACGGTGACAATGTCTGTCTCATGCCTATTTCACTTCACTGTTGCATGTATTGTCGTTACTTATGTACATCTAGGTCAACATGACTAGTTCAACAATCGTTTTGTAGTTCTTTCGAGACCGTGTTTGTAGAAAACTGGCACGTGTTCCAGGCGTTCCCTTTCGTTTTGAGCAGTCTGTTAGCCCTTTCCGAAATTTCATTACTTAACGTTTTTAGTGACTTACATATTTCCTGTACTGCTTTCGTTTTCAAGAACACTTTTGCGACCTGGAACCCAGTATGTTGTTGTAGTGGCATTATCATTTCTGAAGAAATTTCGATGAATGGTATTAAGTTGACAGCTTTTGGCTGCATGAAAATCTGGGTCCTGCCGTGGGAACGTTGGAACCCAGTATACATATGAATATGCAGTCCCAACATCTACTGCCTTTCAGCTTCTAGGGGCATTCTCTTCTTTTGATATTATTGCCTAAATTGTCGACTATGTATTTATATTATTGCTGCTGATACTGTTTCCTGCGTTATTAGCTATCTTAGTCGCTTTTCAGACCGTAAAGACTTCCGCCAGCAAGATACTTCAGTATTCAGGAAACTTGAAGGATCGCCTGACACTCAGCTCCGAGCAATTGATTTCGGTTACACTCCATTAGCCTTTTTAATCCCACTGTATTGCCATCCGCCCTTTTTTAGCATGACTTTTAACCTTCCCTCCCAAATAAAGCGTGAGTGCATGTGTTATCTTTTATCCACCAAACCCTTGATTATTGTGCTATGTCCGAAAGTTCTTGTGGAGAATTCAGCTAATGCCGCCAACCTTGAAGCTGATTTTGCTGCAAAATTTTCCACGGCAATGTCTATTGATGGCAGGTTAAGTAATTTATCTCGTGCTGCCGTTGGATTAGTCCATAGCGTTAGCTTCATGCAGAGTACAGCGAGTCGCTCGAGTACCCGCTCCAACAGTTTTCTGCATCAGATTTTGCTGAGAGCAGCCCACCAAATCAAAGCACGGTAAATCAAGATTGGCTTGACTACCGATGTGTAACACCACCAGCCTTTTCACTCGCTCCAAAGCATTAAGTTTCCACATCAGTTTGCGGAATGGAAATTTATTGCCTCAAAATTTGTATCAACATGTAAGAGTTTTCGGTATCACAAAGAATTAGTGCTTTAAATAAGGGATCTACAGGATATTCTGCGCGGAGGTTAATCTCGATGCTTAGCCCAACCTATGGCATTATTTGCTTCATAATGTCATAATATGCTATTATTATCCCAATAGTGACATGGAAGCCAAAAATTGGATAGCTACAGGTTGACGCTTCGACATTCAAGTTCACTTTGGGGAATGGTAAGAACTCTTTATTAAGACTTTTAAAATAATAAGTCTAGAAGGTTGGTTAAAAATATATGAAACTGGAGCTATTTATACGTTGGTTTTTATAACTCCAGCTAAATTGGAGATATATGTGCATGTGTAATTATATATTGGACCAAGGAAATTTTTTATTATTGAGCTTCTCTAATAAAGTATCTCTTCATTCCGCGAAAAGTACACACTGTGCATAGCAGTTGTGGATATCTAAAGTATGTTAAGTAGATATGTAGATTTCATAGTATGTATGCACCTCGCTTAGCCGCGAGCATATTTTATCGACATTTAAACCAATAATGAGGAGGATTTCGGTGAAAATGCTGATAAGTTGCATGAAATTGTTAATTACCTCGGGAAATTTAATAATGAAATGTTTGCTATCTTATTTGTATATAGAAGAGCACATAAAATATAAAATATGTATTTAATACGCATTTCACTATGTGCTTTGAATTCTTGTAAAAACTTTTTTTAATTAAATTAAAAAATATATATATATTCTTATATAAAACTTTAAACGTAAAAAACATTTTTTTTAATTAAATTAGAAAATATAACCCGATAAAGGAAAACCTGTGGCTAGATCATTTTAGCCACTTTGATTGATGTAAACAACCTTCAAGTCGCTTTAAGATTATTGGTTCCAAAATCACTAAATTTTTTCGAAAAACAGCGCCGCCTCAACGTCTGTGAAATATTTCTTTCCGACTACCGGGATGCCATGAAACGTTTTATTACAGTGATGAGTCTTGGAGCTATGCTTACGACCCATAAACAGACGATTAATCGACCGAATATCGTGGCAAAGGTGAGCCGAAGCCGAAAAAACCAAGTTAAAATAGGTCAAAAATCATGGTCATGTTCTTCGATTATCAAAATGTGGTGCATTCCGAATTCCTACCGACCGGTGAAACTGTTGAAACGGAATATTTTTTGAGTGTTATACGTCATTTGCGCGAAGCTATTCGTAAAAAGAGGCCGAATTTATGGGCCTGACAACTTTTGGCTGCAAGACGATGCATCATCGTATACTTCATATAGATTCGGTTTTTTGGAAACTGACTTTGTATTGGTTTGGAGGGTTGGAAAGACTGATTAGCAGGTGTTATTGGGCGTGGGATTACTTGGGGACGACATAGATTTTGAAGAATAAATTAATTTTAAATTTTGTGAAATCCTTACAATGTTTGCTTATACAATATTTATGCATATTTTCGTTTCTTTCTATATGACTCGTTCAGGTTATAATTTTTGCTCGAAAGCTGCAAAACAAAAATAGTTAGAAATTAACGCCTGGATGAAATATCTTCATTTCTGCGCTTTTTATGATGCATGGAACTTAGTTCGTTGATATATCGCGGCGCCATCTAACGGTTGTTAGGTACGTTTCGCGGCTCTTGCATTTGTTATGTGTGACTTTGTTTGTGTGCAATGATTTCTTTGCGCAAGTGTTTTTATTTCGTCTCGAAGCACTTTCTTCTCCTTTCTTGAATTTACTTGCTTGCACAATTTACCGTCTTTGCCGTGAGTAGCGTGTAGCCATCGTGATGATGGACGTAATATTTAAGGGTGGTAAGTAAATCTTAAAGATTTTTTGCATTTCTGTTCGCTTATGCACCCTCAGAATAATGTAAAACTATTTGCATTGCGGAAGGTTTTAAAAAGGCCAAATAATGGCTGGCACTCAATGTTCAGGCGCTCAGGTGCCTATTCCTTTCAACGTTTTATAATGCGTTTTAAACTGGCGGCCATGAACTATCAGCGATTTGCTTATTTTTAATTTTCGCTCGCCTTTATTTCTATCGTTATTTTTATAATTTAGTGACAATGTTAATAAGTACTTCCAAAAATGAGAAAAATTAAGTGCTATTATCAACATTTTTCGCGCCAGTTCTGTGGAACGATAAATTCGTACTTTTTAAGAATAAATTAGGTTTGCAATAACAGATGAAGATCATTCGATAGAAATCGTGTCGCCGGTGAAACATCTCACGATCTTCTCCGTGGTCAATAAATTCAAAAAATTGCCTCACTATGCTCGCTTCGGTATAATTGCGGTTGTATCTCGACACGATTTCCTCTTCATCTAGAACTTTTTTAATTTTCATGTTTTGTGTCAGCTAATCATGCAAATCTCTCTTTGTACATTATTAATAAACGTGCAGCATGGCTATCATGTCAGCTTCTGCTCAAATAACTATTATCCGGCAAAGCTATCGACTGTCTGGGTGTTCTTTCGTACCATTCGTTCTCTCGTCATGGCCTCTTTTTCCGTCTATTATATATGTTTTTCTTTTATGCATTTCAGTCAACATTCTGACTCTCGTTATGGTTGCTACCACTAGGTATCTATCACTGACGGCGGTTATGGCAATCATGACTTAGGTGGTAATAACATCTTCCCGTTCATTCGATGTCGCGATGGCTCCTCGCTTTTCGGTAGGTTTCAGTGGACAACACGGCAACCGCTGGAGCGAACATTGTACAGTAGTAATCATTTCGATGAAAGAATATGTAATGGTTTGCTGGCGTTATATGCTGCTGTTTTCATCGCCATCGTGCTGCCAACTCCCTTTTCGACTAACTTATTTCTTTGGTGCTCGACTGCTGTATCGTATTGTACCA